>NC_142012.1:121927719-122086052 GCF_049901735.1 Notechis scutatus | reverse complement strand
TGTCTTAGCAATATTAGCAGCTTCTTTGGAGAACGAAGCAGTGATTCACAAACATATTCCCAAAAGAAGGAAATTGGCCACAGCAGCAGAATTTTACCAAGTAATTCTAAGGTTCGGGCAGGTCTTCAGAGAGCAGTAAACTCTCACACAAAAACAATCAAGCATCCAATTGTATGAGATACAATGCCTGCTTACTGGGATGTTTCCAGTCCAAGGGCTCCTTGCATTAACTGAAAGGAATGAATAGATACTGCATTTTCTCCGAAAAGATATGTTTTACCCACCCAAAAGTGGTGGGAAAGTTTCCATCATATGGAGCAAGGCTACATTTTGATAAAGGGAACCTTGCACAGTAAAATCCATTGTCTCTAGAAGCAGTTTCTTCTCACTCCTCCTAATTATTTCTCTCAGAGGGCACAGAAGGGCCCCTTGTTCCTTCTCATCTACTAAGCAGGGGACAACAGACTAACACAATGTGTGTTTCTAGACAAGATGAAGATATTCCTGCTGACTTATGTTATGTTGTTTACAAGATACAAGTCATTATCAGTTAGTGTAACTTATTTGAGTTGTCACATAAATAAAATGTGGAGGTGAACCCATGTACACATCATGAGGTGTTTTTTTTTCATGAAAAGATAAGATATCCCACATTCTGACAAATACCTTCCTTCCAGAGCTAAACATAGCAAAGAAAATGGCATTAGATATAGAACTCATGAATAAAGATATGCATATGAAGCCTGAGACAACCAATGCTACACACATTCCAAAACAAATAATATAAACACATTAAATAACTCCAATTGCCTTCAGCTACCGTCTTTATTAGAGGTTTCCATTCCAGCCTTTTTAAAGGCCTCCCAGTTCAGTTCATTAGAATCAGTGACTTCACTTCAGACAGTCTACCCCAGTATCACTTTTGCACAGAAAACTTTCTCATTAACCTCTCCCATGTGTGTTTATCTACTACCTCTTTTGCCAAAAGCAGCACACACCATTTATCCATCCTGCATTTCTCGTTCTCAGGTATTTTGCACGATTACATATTGTAGTCTAACAAATCTCCTTGGGAAGTTTATTCTACAGAATCCTGGTATCAAGAGGCCCCTGGACCAGCCACTCTGGTGATTAATACCACTCCAAGAGGCCTGCAAGTGGTCCCAATGTCCTTCCAGGTACTCAAAGGTGCAACAGACTGACTCTGACTGGAATCAAGCCCATCTCAGCCCACTTTAGTTCACAAAAGCCCAGGGCAGAGGACTGGAGAGATGCTAGGAGAGTTTCCTGCCACAGCCTGTTGGCAATCATTAATTATTGTTGCTGCTGGTACACATTCGAAGCAACTATGAGGTGAGGGTTAGCAGGCCATGTCTTGCTAAGTGAAGATAAGGAGAGAGGCAGAGAAGTCCGGTAGGCCCCTTTCAAGAGGCCGTTTGGCAAAACGTTGCTGGAGATCAGCAAAGGGGAACGCGGCACCTTCCCCCACACCACAAGCTAGATGGGAAAGCACCTCCTCTGCCAAGGTAGTAAAGGAAGCAAAGCCCCCGAAGACAAAGGTAAGTATCCCCTTCTTTCTTTTTTCACCAGGAAGCCTGGTCTTCGATGGCGACGGGAGTTTCAAACCCGAGCAACGTCCGCACTCATCACCCCGGGGCCAGAAAAGAGCAAAAATCACGCAGAAACCTCAGCGGGGCAAGGCACTGAACCGGACGGACCGGGATAGGAGAGGAACCGGGGATGCAAAACCGACTCTGAACAGCCACCCAGGAGAGGCTGCAAAAACGCAAGAAGTCTCCCAACAAGTCTCCAATCGCAACTCCGCACCCGGGGCAAGTCTTGGCACCCGGATCGCCCGAGCTATTTAAAGCGGGGGGGGAGGGGGAGAGAGAGAAGGGGAAGGGGAGAAGGTCGGCGCGCGCTCTGCTTCTACTGAGCTTCCCCCTCCCTTTCCGAAAGCGGATCGTCTCCTCAGCGACCCCTGCCCTTCTCTCCCCCACCCACCCCACCCCACACGGGCTCCCAGCCCCACACCTCGCGGGGCCTCCTCCATGGTGCCGGTCCACAGCTCCGCCGCTCAGAACACAGTTCCAGCCGGATCAGTCCCGCGGCTTTCTCGACAAGTTTGAACAGGCTCCTCCCCTCGTCCGCCCGGGACTCCTGGTTTCCCTGATTTCCCCTCCCCTTCGCTGGTCCGGCCCCGCTTTCCTTCGCCTCCTCTTCCTCTTCCTTCCCCCCTCCCCGCCCCGCCGCCTTCCCACCCCACCCCCAACCAGCAGGCATCCAAATCTTATGGCGCAGCGACTCAAGCGCAGCGTCGGGCGCCATTCGTGGGCTGCTTTGGTAAGAGCCCGCTTTGTATCCAGACCTCATGAATGGGCGGCCTACTGAAAATGTACTATCTTGGGAGCTCCCCTTGAGACTTAATAACATCCAGCATCCTGGCAGACAATCTATATAGGCCCTGCACCGAAACCCTCTATCGCTATTCCTTCTAATTTCACCAGCTCTTGCTTTGATAACGATGATCAGATCAAGTCCTATAGGTTTCCTGGTGTCATGCTACGATCAGCCACAGGTATATCTTTGTCAGTATTTTTTTAATATTTCCGTCTGGCAAGAATATCCATGCCCAAGTCAGAATAAGCCTTTAGCAAGCCTTGGCAAAGGCAGCTTCAAGTTTGTCTTCAGACACATGCATCAACATCCTCTTTTCGGTGCAATTGCTAATCATTTTAAGGAATTATCATCATCATCATCACTGTCACTACCATAGCAACAAGTTAGAATTACAATAGACCCAGATAGAAACGTTGGGCATAGTTCTGAAAGTACTGAAATATTTTTAACTATAGAATCTCTGTTAAGTTCTCCTCGCACTCTGCCATTCCCTAATATTAAGGAATAATTCCGATGATTTTGGGACCTGTTAGATGGAGATGACCGAAGGCTATTCTCTGCATTTTGCTGAGGAAGAACTTGACATACGATATAAAGAGGGTAATATTCTGGTATATTTCATGGATTACAGCCCCCACCCACTTCCTATTGTACAAACAATAAACAAAGTTTGGGCTAATAATGCCACACAAAAGAATCACATCTTTATTCTGTCTGCCTTTTTTCAGGAAAGAAGGATAAACGCTCCTCTCTCAAATATTGCTTTGCTTAATTGGGGTCCCTTGCATAAAATTTATTTTGAAGTTAGTTAAGATCTATTGTTCTTTATTAGATGTATCAGCCTTATAACCAACTGGAACTTCATCTGCCTTCCCATATATGACCAATTTAAAAAAAGTTTAATTCACATTGAATAAAACAAAGTAAAAAATATTTTAATTTCCTTGATCTTTTTATGGCTTAATTTCAGAACACAGATCTCATCATGATGCTGAAAGTATACATCAACACTTTTATGTTACCTCTATTTCACACTGCATACTATCTTTTCCAAATCATTTGCTGTATTTAAAATCAAATAATTAGTTATGACTTTTAATTTTTTTCACTAAATATGTTTATTCTTTTTTTTATTATTGCTGGTTTTGTGCCTTCAAGTCAGAGTTGGCTCCTGACAAGTGCCTGGACTAGTCCCTGCAATTTTCTTGGGAAGATATTTGAAGTGGTTTGTTATTGCTGCTGTGGGAAGTTAGTACTTGGAACTGAACCCAGAAGGATAATTCTTCCAACACTGCCTTTTCCTAGGGCTGAGAGACAGTGATTGGCCCAAAGTCACCTAACTGGCTTTGTGCCTTAGGTATGAATAGGACTCATGGTGTCCTGGTTTGTAAGTTGGTGTCTTAATCATAACATCAAACTGGCTTTCTTATTCTGCCTTTCAATCCAATGATTTACAGGAAGAAAATACATATAATATTAATGTAAGACTGACACAATGCAATGAACAAGTGACACTGAGGAAATCCAAGAGGGAATTAATTTAATCTGACTGCAGAGTTCTGGAAAAATCAGAGCATTTTAAATCAGGAGAAATCATTCCATGTTGTTAAAAGTAAAGGAAATGCACTACTTACCCCCAGAAAAAAAAAACATTAATTTCTCATGCATGCTGAAAAATACTTTCTAGAGTAAAATTTCATCTGTTTTTTTCATCTAATAATGGTGGACAACCTTTTGTAGCAGGAAATTGCATTATTTTTGAAAAATTAAAATAATTTTTCAACAGCAAAGTGCTGCTGTGAGCACTACGATGATGAAACTGGAAGGAATTGTGCCATTTTTTCCCTCTCCCGTTTCAGTGGTGTGTGTGTGTGTTTAAAAAGTAAATAAGTACATTTAACCTATTGAAAACTTCTTTGATAAAAAAGACAGGAAATTGTTTCACTTTTATTTAGCAGTTTTCTGCTGAATTTTAAGCTACAAATAATGAGTTACAGTAACTGTCACTAAAAAAATTGCAATAAAATATTATTGTAAAATACCAGCTGTCTAGATTCTGCAAAAAACTGAATTTTGTTACAATCTTTAGATTAATCTTTAGACTATCAACAGAAAGCATCTGTTGATAGCTTCCCTTCAGTTTAATGATCTGTAAAGGAGAGCTTCAATATATTTGTGGAACATTCCCCAGGAACAGCGTCCTACTAATTTCAATTATGTGAAGCAGTTTGTGTTTGGATATTTACAAAGCATATATTAACATCCTCCATGGGACTACTTAAGCATGCACATTAAACATGCACAGAACACAAAACATAAGCAGAAACTTGGGGTCCAATCAACATACAGCTTGCTGTCTCTCACACAGTCTCATTTCTCCATAGATAAAATTTAGTGCCAGTATTAGACTTCACAAGACTTTTACAGAAAATTAATGAGTTCTAAGATCCCAAATGGTAAAAATATTTTAAAAACTTCCTATGTGTGTGTCTTATTTTGGTTCGTTAAATATTTTAAAAGCTCACTGATTTTAAGAAGACCCCAATTCTCTCCCCTTGCTTCAGTTTTAGAAGAAAAATCAATCATGGTGTGCATAGTTTATTCTTGAAACTTAAAAATGTGGTTGTTTGGGGGGAGAGGGAGAAAGAAAGCAGGAGGAGGAAGTTTTCAATAATTGTTATTATCACAAGAAACTCAGAAGAAACTGGTATTAAAAGAAAACATCTCCAGCTCACTCAGGTTCATGATCTTACATCTGATCTTTCCATTTCATCCCATCTAAGTCATTGCCATATCCTGTCTTATCCAGCCACAAGCTCTCCCCAGCTTTTATATCTTTCTCTATCACAGGCAGTTTGTTCCATTTGTGCCAGGCTTTTAGCAGTGCCTGATCTCATTCATACAATTGTAATAGCAGCACTGGTTGTCGCAAAACAGAGGCCCATATGCAAGAAGCTACCTGCTCTTGTATTGACATTTGCAGGCTATCATCTCTGCAGGTGGTAAATGTCCCATTCCTCAAGTTTTGCTGAATCCTTCTGTATACAGTACAGATTACCTTCACTTCAAAGAATCTTTTAAAATTCCAACAGCTTTTTCTCTTTTAACCACAAGAGGGCAGCATTAAATTGCATTAAATTTTCATAGGTATGTGTGTGAATTTATACACACTTCCTAGTCAGTGTGATCACACAAGATTATTTAAATTGTTCCAGACTTTGGCACTTTAAGTCAAATAATATTCAAACGCACATCTCTAATATTTTAGAAATGACAACATAGGAATCTTGTGGGTAAAGCATTTTTCCCATTGGAACATTTTTGTTTAAGTATATCTTTGACATACAAGAACTCTGAATGAACAGTCTAAATGGGACATAGCCTTGTCTAATCTGGCTAATAATTAGGCTGGCTAATCTCAAAAAATAGGCGGGATTGTTTCTGGTTAATACTTAAGTGGGAGAGTAAAGGAAAAAAAACCTAGGGCTATAACCTAGACTGAGAAGTTAAAAATCAACCTAGAAAAAGGCAATGAAAAAACACTCTCACACTGCTGCTAAGAAAACAGATTCAGATATTCTTTGGACATCAAGTTCAACACAAAGTTATTATTAAGCCCTTGAAGGTATGAGCTGAATACTTAATTTTTAAGTCAATATTTGCTGGCGATACATTTTTTTTAACCTTCCCCAATTTAAACAACTGCACAAATTAGTTTTTTCTTGTTTATGATCTAAATCCTTGTCATATGGCTTAGCCTGGTTCCCATGAATGAAAATGGTTTCTTCTGTCATTTCTGATATCTATTTAAATGTCTGGCAACTGTCAACACTTCCTTTGTTCCATTCCCTTGAGCTAAAATAATCATTTCCTCTTACTGTATGTGATTGGTCCTCCATATCTTTTGTCTTCTTGGAACTTGTTTCTAAACCCTTTACAGTTTTTCAATATATATATTTTTTAATTGCAAGAAGTTAAAAGTATTTAGGAGTTTGGAAATCTTTGGAACCAAACTAAGCATGTAGCAGTTCCTTGTTGACTGTACATAAAGAGCTGTATCAAACATGATTTTAATTAACATGCAAAAGTCTGACTCCCACGCTTCCCCAAGTTTATGACCTCTGGATGTGTTGTATTACAGGTTGCCATAATTTCCTGGCAGCATCACTGACTAGGCTGATAAGAATTCAGAGAGTTGCCACCCAAAGCATTGGGGGAGGGGGGGGCGTCATTCTGATATGGATGCTTTAGGCGTTACCTTCTTCATCCACTACAGGCAGGCGAGAGGAGTCCACTGGCCTTCAGTGATGTGAAAAGGAGAGCCTCCTGCAAATAAGAGAGAGAGCAAATCACAGTTAAACACTCTTTAGAGCATTCCGGTTTTGCATGCAATACATGGTTTGTTATAGAAGGTTACAGATATTGTAATACTATTTTCTAAAATGGTAGGAGAACAAGTAGATGTCAGGAGATTTATTGGCAGCAATATATTTAAGAAGTGGTTTTTCAAATAATTTTGCCACTTTACTGCCTTCCAGAAATGTTGGATTATAGTTTCCAACATTCCCAATCCAAGTAGTAACTAATTACATGCGACAATTTTTAATTGTTCTGAGCTTACTAATAATTTATTTCATCAAGTGGAAGTGACGGTAAAAAAAAGGAAGGAACAAAACCTCTTTAATTCTGTTTTTGTCTTTGCTTCATCACCGACTTTTTGGAATGCAGCTCTATCCCTTACCGACTTGCCATTTGAAGGCATTATTAATTTTTGTGCCTCTGTGGTAAATTAATTTACAAAATGATTTGATGAAAACAACATTCCTGGTTTAAATCAGAGTTCCCGCTTTACTCATCAATATATGCTGAAAGCACAAGGAAAAGGCAGATCTTTCACAGCTCTCTAAGTTGCTTGATTGCAAGAATGAAAAGACACTGAAAGAATTTTAAATCAATTGGCATGAACTGGAACTGAGTTTGCATCCTGTAACATCATATTAATCTCTGCCTCCTCTTAGGAAGCAGGCATGTGTCTCTCTCTCTTGCTTAAACCTGGAATCTGGGAAAGAAGCAAGGAAGCAAATTAGGCATGAAGAAAGGTTTTTTTCCTAGATCTACTAATTCACGGCGCTGGTGATTACATGAGATCCGGTTACTAGAGTGAAAACCTTTTTCCAAGAACATCTGCCTGCCCCACACTCTCTCACAGGGAGGACATGCTCCAGGTGCCTTCTTTTAAATCTTGTCATCTTTTGGGAGTTAGGATGCTTGTCTTCTCTGTGGTTCTCCCTGCACTCTGGAATTATCTTTCCCCACCCCCATATACAACAGGCCCGAATTCTTCTAACTTCCAGGAAAGCTCTGAAGACTTAGCTTTGTTTACAATGGACTGTGAAAATAACCTTGAGAAACAGAAGAGGCCATCGGAGGGGAAGATAAGCTCCTCTTGTTCCTCAAGATTATTCTCACAGGCACTGGGGTCAGTTATGCAGGGAGTGTCCCTTGTGGTGGTTGTACTGTGTGCTTGGTCGCCATTTTACATTTTCTATATTATACGTAGTTTGCTTGTTGTTAGATAACTTGGAGTTTTTTTTCCCTTTGGGATTTATTGCATGTAAACAATTCTAAGTCACACTTCCTGACTTGGCCAACCTTATAAATGGTGAAATAAATGAAAAATAAAATAAATACTGAGGAAGTTTATCTTGATACCACAATAGCTGCAAGTGGATGCTAAGACGTGTGAGCAAGCAAGGAACGGACTCTGAGTTAATGGGCGATTCACGTTTGCCAGAGCTGCCTAAGCTGAGATTGCCTGCCTGCCCATCATGCTTCAGACTTTGGCATTTATGTCAACTTTTGGTGTTTGCTGTTTATAAATAAGCCCAGCCCTTCTGTGTCTGGAGCAGCAATGTGATTGGCCCAGCAGGGTGCCTGGAAATTTACTGAACAATCTTGCTCCACGATAGATATTTTGGGGTGGGTGGGAGGACAGGAAGTGAGCAAGAAACAAGGACGAGGCCATTCTTGAAAAGCAGAAACACCCTTCAATGAATGTTAAGTGGAATTCATTTACTTGGGCCTCTCCAAATCTTGCTTAATATCTCACACACTCAGGAGGCAAAAAGAATTGACAAATTTCAGCCGGGTCAATTTCATAGGGCTGGTGAAAGCATCAAATATAAAATACTTTATACTCTGAAAAGATCGTAGGAATTATGAAGATTCTCCACTTTAGCGCTTCTTAATTCAGATTTTCAATTTTACTAGGAAAAAATACCATCTCCTCTTCTTCTTATTCCATTTCCATTTTGTTTATGTTTTTTTTGTAGTAAACCATAGAATAATCTGAAGACCTAAGGCTTGTCTTTTAGCTTATGTGGGTGTCTGTATGTGATCTTTCTTAGCCTGAGGGCCAGTTTTATTTACACAACACATATTTTACTACTTTAAAACAGGAGTTTCCAACTTGGCAACTTTAAGATTTATGGACTTAAACTCCCAGAATTCTGGGTGTTGAGACAAGAAGTCTTAAAAAGTCTTAAAGCTGCCCGGTTTGGAGATGCCTACCTTAAAACATTCAGACACATCTCAAAAAGCAATCCCGATCTGAACATTTTGTTCCAGCCACTTTGGGGGCTCTGAGGGAAACAAACAAGCCCAGGAACTACCTATCTGAGCATTTGTCTAACATCTACCCTACAAGCTATAATATTTTAAAAGATTTTAAAGGAGCAAGTCACAAAAAAACCATCTTTGGACATATATCAAGCAGACAAACTTTTTATTAGCTTGCAGATTAGTGCAGCAAAGTGATATAATACAGTTTTGGAGCATTTTGAGTTTTTGAAGTCACCTTTCTGAAATATTTAAAACACATTTATTGGAACTTAGGCATCATCCAAATACAGGTCTAGACTGATCTTAAATAAAAATACTTTAGCTGACCACAAAAGAGTTCCTTATTATTTATAAATAGGAGATTCTGCTTTCAGACAGCCCAATCACATGCTCATGTAATCAGAAATTTCAAATTTCTACAGCCCCAAATTCATGACAGACTCCAAATAATTGCTTAGTTTGCCAAAAGAGGAAATACTTTGTTGAGCTGAAGTACTGCTGTCAGCTCATACGTGTTTCTGCCTATTTCTAACAAATGTTCAACCGAAAGTCCACTTTTGAAAGTCTGCCTTAGAAGAACTTCTCCCCCTCACATTTTAATTAAACTTAAAAATGTGACTGTATGCTGTCTTGCACCAACATACAAAATTTCATATTTGTAAATTCAGCCTTTCTCAATCTTGAGCTGATGGTTGAATACATTTTACAACATCTGAGTTGTATTAATATTTTTATTGTTCTAGTTGCAATGAATTAACTCCCTATTACTGTTAATCTTCTCATCACTCCTTATCACCCATCCCCTCCCACTTGTGCCTGGATGACTGTAACTTTGTCGTTTGTATATTTACGATTTATTTTGACTGTTTCCTAGTATGATTTGATTGCTTATTGTACCCTATGACTATCATTAAGTGTCGTACCTTATGATTCTCAACTCTTGACAAATGTATCTTTTCTTTTATGTATACTGAGAGTATTTACACCAAGACAAATTCTTTGTGTGTCCAATCACACTTGGCCAATAAAGTATTCTACATTCTATATTAATATATACCTCCACAATACTATATTTCTCCTTAACATCCCACAATAACCCTTCTTTTAGTCAAAATGGGGAAGACAAAATGCAGCCATACTGTAAAGTTGATATAGTATCTATAGCTGGAACTTTTAGTAACTACCAGGTACAGCAGGCTCCAAATTATTTACTTGCATTCATTTTCCATGTATATTTTCATTCAATTTTTAATTAAATCAGACTGTCCCTCCCCAAAGACTAAAAGAAGAGAGAAAATTTAAAGGCTCAGTACCCTAAAAACTGAAATAAAATAATACAACAGATACATTTAAGACAGAGACAGCAGGTCAGTTAAGCACTAGTCCTCCAACTCTTTAGTCAGGAACTTCTCACAAGATAATGTTGAACTACTGTCTTTCTCACAAAATAAGGCCGGGCCTTTTTTTTTTTTTTTGACCCCCGAAAAAACGGCTAGGCCGTCTTTTCGGGGGTGACTTAATTCCCTCCCCTTGCATCCTCGGGTGGGCGGGCAGCGACAGCTTGGATGTTGACCTTGGCGTTGGTGGGGCACTTCGTATCGGAAGACCTTCCGCCACCATTGCTTTCCCTTCTCCCTTACTGCCGTGGCATTTAGAGCAACGCCGTGGCGTTTGGCGTAGCCACGTGCGGCCAGCCAGGGCTCCTCCCTTCAACTGGAGCCCCGCGGAGACACTCGGCTTCAGGCGCTCCTGTCGCCGCCTTCCCTTTGCCTTCGAAGGTAATGCCAATTATTTTAAAAACGACGCCCTACTACAACAAAGACTCCCAGCAGCCCAACCCCACGTGGGGAGGCGAATCTCCCGGGGCCACAGCGCAGGATCGGCCCACCTCGGGAGAAGCGCCCAGCTGCCATCCCTGCCTGGCACCGGGCAGAGCACGAAGAGCTTCGCCTGGGGCGCCCAGCGCAGCTGACAGGTGGACCCTCCTGCCTGGCAGCAGAGCTCTCGCCAAGGCAGCGAGCGCCTCCCCGCCGGGCCCTCCGCTCATCCCGTGTGGGCTGGGCAGAGCCGAGAAAGTGAGCTGCGGGTGCGCGCCTGCCTGCCAAGCAAAAGAGCCGGGCCAACCCGAGCTTGGCTTTCTTCCCAAGTCCCTCCGGCGCGAACCCGAAGGGGCCACCGGGAGAGGCTGCCCGAGGCAGTAATACAGCCCACTCGTCTGCGGACAGGGAGGCAAGGTGATGGCAGCGCTGCTTCCCTGGCCGGCGGAGAGAGCCCGAAGTTGCCCGTCCTTTCCATCCCTCGTCCAGCCGGTCCCCGTCCCCACGCATCTCCAAATGCGCCGGCAGCTCCAAATGCTACAGCAGAACGGGCATCAGGCAGAGGCGCTTACTCGGCGGGGCTCAGCTCGGATGAGGACGTGGTGCAGGCCGTTGCCTTGCCTCCCTGTCCACAGATGAGTGGGCGCTATCACTGCCTCGGGTGGCCTCTCCCGGTGGCCCCTTCGGGTTCGGGCTGGAGGGACTTGGGAAGGAAGCCAAGCTTGGGTCAGCCTGGCTCTTTCGCTTGGCAGGCGGGTGCGCACCCGCGGCTTGCTTTCCCGGCTTTGCCCAGTCCGCACGGCTCTGGCACGGCCCTGACGGGATGAGCAGAGGGTCCAGCGGGGAGGCTCTCGCTGCCTTGGTGAGAGCTCCACCGCCGCGCAGGAGGGCCCACCTGTCAGCTGCGCTGGGCGCCCCAGGTGAAGCTCTTCGCACTCTGCCCGGCGCCAGGCAGGGATGGCGGCTGGGTGCTTCTCCCGGGATGGGCCGATCCTGCGCTGCGGCCCCGGGAGATTCACCTGCCCACGTAGGGTTGGGCTGCCCTCTCGGGCAGGGGAGGCTTTTTCGTACCGGTTGTAGGGCGTCGTTTTTAAAAGAATTGGCTTTGCCTTTGAAGGCGAAGGGAAGGCAGCGACAGGAGCGCCTGAAGCCAAGTGTCTCCGCCGGGCTCCGGTTGCAGGGAGGGGCCCTGGCTGGCTGCGCGTGGCTGTGCCAAACGCCGCGGCGTTGCTCTAAACGCCGCAGCAGCAAGGGAGAAGGGAAAGCAACGGTGGAGGAAGGTCTCCTGATACGAAGTGCCCCACCAACGCCAAAGTCAATGCAGGCAGCATCATATCCAGGTATGCAACAAAAGTACTTCCTAATGGCAACCCCCCCCCCGCCATTCCCCCCCATTTCACATGTTTAATATAGGCCTTAATTTGGGGGGAGGGGCTTAATTTGATTTTATGCCGATAAAACATGCTGGGCCTTCCTATTGGTGGAGGCCGTATTGTTGGAGAAACACGGTATATATCTACTCTCAAGTTGGCATGTAAATGAAATACAAAGTATTGATGGCATCTTAAGTTTCTGAGAAGAGATATGATACAACTGCCTCAATAACTATTATAGATATAACAAATGAATAGTAAAATAATCCAAACTTTTTAACTGAACAACTTTCCTGTGGATTTTGTTTCTGAGCAAGCTTTAGAACAGGGGTCCCCAACCACCGGTCCGCGGACCGGTACCGGTCCGCAGAACTCCTACCGGGCCGCAGCTTGCTGGCGCCGCCATCTTTTTTCATGAAAAAGTGCTTCCGGTGAGCTTTTCCGGGTAGAAAGCTCACCGGAAGCACGCTTTCATCAAAAAAGATGGCGGCGCACGCTCCGGTGAGCTTTTCCGGGTAGAAAGCTCACCGGAAGCACGCTTTCATCAAAAAAGATGGCGGCGCCAGCGCTTCCAGTGAGCTTTTCCGGGTAGAAAGCTCACCGGAAGCACGCCAGCCAGAGCTTTTCATCAAAAAAAGATGGCGGCGCCAGCGCTTCCAGTGAGCTTTTCCGGTAGAAAGCCATTTCTACCGGAAAAGCTCACGAGCGCTGGCGCCTTATCTTTTGATGAAAACGGCTTCCGTGAGGTCACCGGAAGCACTTTTTCATCAAAAGATGGCGGCACCCAGCTGATGCCGGTACCGGGCCACGGCGTCAAAAATGTTGGGGATCACTGCTTTAGAAAACTGAGTTCCACAGAACTCATGCACTGATTACTTTGTATTCTAGCTCCATGATGCATTCAATTACAGCTCTTCATTGAAGGTTATATAAACCTAAAATAACTCTCTTTCTAACTAAATATTCCAAATCATTTCATACAGCTATTCATATACACTGTCTGGCCAATGATCAAGGCAGTTTATAATAGATATAATGTACATGCATTAAGACCATCCTCAAATAGATAGTCAAAACCAAATAAAGTGAGTCTTATCCGAACACAAATCCTATCCACTATCCACCAAACGTTTGACAGAACAGGATAGTCTTCACAGCCTTCAAGAAGGTTGGGTCTTTTTACAAGCCTTAGGCATGATGCTATTCACCCATTCACTTCATGGGGGGTGGGGGGGTATGCTTGAACATCTCCTCTTGGGAAGATTGGAAAAGGTCAAACCTAATGAGGAGACATAAACTTGTAGGAACCGGTGAGCTGAGCTAAGCAATGTGGCACTTATAAGTCAACCACAGCACTTGTAATTATGCTTAGAAACTAACCGGCAATCAATGCAGCACAGGTAATCCCCAATGAACAACAATCAGGACCAGCCACTTCATTGGTAAGCAACATAATTGTTAAGTGAGACATCAGGTGACAGACTTACAACCTTACTTCTCCTGCAGTCATTAAACAATCCATCATGTGACTGCAGACTTACAAGCCCACTTTCTCCACGGTTGTTAAGCAAAATGGCCCCGAGTTGCAATTTTATTACTGGCTTCTCCATTGAGTTTGCTTGTTAGAAGCCTGCTGTGAAGCTTGCGAATGTTAGTGTGATTACAGAGTTGTTACTACCGTCCGTCGTACTGTCAAAAACAGGTTGTAAAACTACTTTTTCTGTATCACCGTCTAAGTTCAAACAGCTGCTTTAACAAGGACTACCTGTATGATAATTACAATATTATCATAATCAGGGATTTCCAATGCAGAAAGGCATCCAACTAGCACACTGGCTGAAATTGAGCAAAAGCTTCCCTGGCCAGGGCCTTCATCTGCAGCTCCAACAGAAGGCAGGGGAGGGGGAAGGAACAAGTTATAGACCTGCTATTCGTTTAAGAGAAAAGTGACCACAACCAAAGCCAAATTCAGTATTAACTACATAAATTACCAAGAAGGAATTTCTCTGTCTTGCTAGGTTTTAATCATAATTAATCTATAATTATGGATTTCTATCAACGCATTATGATGTTTGCAGTGTTATTTTTAATGTATTCATTAGAAAAGATAATAAAAGTAAAACTACAAACATTATCTCCAACACTGAATTTGTCTTGTATACAGCAGCCATGTGCTTATTCTTCTGTGTAATTAATGTTACTTTTAATATGGGTTTTTATCACATTATCCCAGAACAAATATTAAATTAACCAGCTTCTAATTTCCTAGAGCCTCTTATGAGCCCCTTAAAATGTTGATGTTACACTAGCTGTTTTCTTTTTTTAAAAAATAGTAATTTTATTAAAAATTACAAATGCAAAGATAAAAACTAATACAGATCAAAAAGAAGGAAAAAATAGAAAAAGACATTATATATGTGTGTGTGTGTGTGTGTGTGTATTTGTTTTCTGAGGTTCTCACGGGTATTTGTATGTGGATCTTTGGTTATTCGGGTTTTCTCCCGCGTAAGATTGGAAGTATCTAGGCAACGTTTCGATGAAGTCTCATTCATCATCTTCAGGCTTCTGTCTTCAGCTCTGTGCTTCTCAGAGTGATGTGAGCTTGCAGCTGCTTCTTCCTTTTAACTGCTAGTGGGGGTGTGACTTGATTGGGTGGGGGTTTGGCTGTGTTCTGATTGGTTGGGGGGTTGGCCATGTTCTGATTGGCTGGAGGTGTGTTCTGTTCAGTGGGAGCTTGGTTGTGCTCAGGTTGGTCTTAGTTACTGGGGGATTTGAGCTGGTGAGCTGTGATCTTGCTGTTTGGCTTCGAGTTCGTGGTCGTGCTGCATCTTCATAGTGGGGGTCAGTTCGCTTCATGTATGGCTCAGAGGGGTTTGAAGTGGGTAGTGATGCAGCTGCAGTGCGGCTTCTGGTCTGTGGTCGTGTCTAATCTTCTGTGTGGGTGTGAGTCTGCTTTTTACGTGGAAGTGTGGTGGTGGCATCTTGTGTGGCCCTCGTGGGTGTGGGTCTGGTGTCATTCATCATGTTAGGTACTCGTCTGTTCATGAGGGCGGGTTTCCAAATGGCTGGTAAGCGGGAGGTGTCATCTCTTTTATTCATGCTGTGTGGGCGTTTTTCTATCTCTATGGCTTCTCTGATTATTCTGTTGTTGAAGTGTTCAGTTTTGGCGATAGTTCTGGTAGATGACACTTTCATAATCTGGCCACACGGGAAAGAAAAACTGAACAACTTCCTCACACACCTCAACAGCCTACACCCCAAAATACAATTCACCATGGAAACAGAAGCTAACAATCAACTTCCCTTCCTAGATGTCTTGGTATACAAAAAACCCAATGGCTCCCTAGGACACACCATCTACCAGAAGAAAACACATACAAACCGCTATCTACATGCACTCTCACACCACCACCCAGCACAGATCAATTCCGTAGCTGAGACACTCATCTCCAGAACAAAATGCTTAGCTGATGAACAACACCTAAAAACCGAACTAAACACTCTCACCAACGTACTAACAGCCAATGGATTCCAAAGAAAGAAGATTACCCACCTAATCCAAAAAGAAACCCCAACCAAAATCCAAGACAGAGAACAAGAGAACGGCAAAGCCGTCCTCCCATATATAAAAGGCACTACAGACAAAATCAGCAAGATCCTCCAAAAACACAACATTAAAACAGCATTCTGCACAAACAGAAAAAATATCCACCATCCTAAGAAACCCTAAAGACAAAATCGAGTTAGAAAACCAAGGAGTATACGAAATCCCTTGCACCGCCTGCCCCACCACATACATTGGACAAACTAACAGAAGAATAAGTGCACGCGTTGAAGAACATAAGAACTCAATCAAAAAAGAAGAACCGAC
Source organism: Notechis scutatus (assembly GCF_049901735.1). Lineage (NCBI taxonomy): Eukaryota > Metazoa > Chordata > Lepidosauria > Squamata > Elapidae > Notechis > Notechis scutatus. The sequence goes on along the minus strand of NC_142012.1, from coordinate 122,069,970 downwards.
CTCTTCCCTGGTCCAACACCTCATAGCCACAGGACATGAGATTGACTTTAAAAATACCAGAACTATCGCCAAAACCGAACACTTCAACAACAGAATAATCAGAGAAGCCATAGAGATAGAAAAACGCCCACACAGCATGAATAAAAGAGATGACACCTCTCGCTTACCAGCCATTTGGAAACCCGCCCTCATGAACAGACGAGTACCTAACATGATGAATGACACCAGACCCACACCCACGAGGGCCACACAAGATGCCACCACCACACTTCCACGTAAAAAGCAGACTCACACCCGCACAGATGAGACACGACCACAGACCAGAAGCCGCACTGCAGCTGCATCACTACCCACTTCAAACCCCTCTGAGCCATACATGAAGCGAACTGACCCCCACCATGAAGATGCAGCACGACCACGAACTCGAAGCCAAACAGCAAGATCACAGCTCACCAGCTCAAATCCCCCAGTAACTAAGACCAACCTGAGCACAACCAAGCCCCCACCTGAACAGAACACACCTCCAGCCAATCAGAACATGGCCAACCCCCAACCAATCAGAACACAGCCAAACCCCCAACCAATGAGAACACACCCCCACCCAATCAGAACACAGCCAAGCCCCCACCCAATCAAGTCACACCCCCACTAGCAGTTAAAAGGAAGAAGCAGCTGCAAGCTCACATCACTCTGAGAAGCACAGAGCTGAAGACAGAAGTCTGAAGATGATGAATGAGACTTCATCGAAACGTTGCCTAGATAATTCCAATCTTACGCGGGAGAAAACCCGAATAACCAAAGATCCACATATATGTATGTATGTATGTATGTATGTATGTATGTATGTATGTATGTATGTATGTATATATATATGTTTTCTTAAGTTTTCGCAGCAGAAGTCCAATAAGATTTATTAGACAAAAATGTTTTTTCTAAGTATATCATTTGAAGGATATTTTGGATTGTTATCTTGCTGAAATATCCAACCTATTTTCAGTTTCAATTTCTTTCCTATCTGTAGAATATTGGCTTGACAACCAAGAAAACTCTGTACCAGAACTGCTCCGATAGCTGATCACTTCTGAACAATACAACCAACAGATTACTGCTAGTTGAAAAGTTTAGCTGGCATTGGAGCAGTTGTCCACAGGTGGACAGTATAGCAATGTTTATATACAATAGTGAAATGCATGGTAGAGCTGTAAAAAAGAAATCTTTTCTCTGACTTCATCGCAGCAGTTCTGATCTCATATACAAGGAAAATCTTGATAAGTCTGAAACATTTTGGAGCACGTGACCTAGAAAACAAAAATCGAACTGTTCAACCACAACTACACAAGATACATTTGGAGAAAACAGGATGAAGCTTTGAAGAAAAGGCTTGCCAACTATTAAGCACGGGGGTGGTTCTATTATGCTTTAAGGTTGTGTGGCAGCCAGTGGCACAGGAAATATTCTGTGGGTGTTAAAAAGAAAGGGTTTAACTAAATATCATAGATATCCTAGAAGCTAATGTCCCAGTCACTAAATAAATGGAAGCTATTTAATCAACAAGAAGGAAGGAAGGAAGGAAGGAAGGAAGGAAGGAAGGAAGGAAGGAAGGAAGGAAGGAAGGAAGGAAGGAAGGAAGGAAGGAAGGAAGGCGAGAGGGCCTGCTAAATGACCATTATGTGCATGGTAAAAAGGGGCATGTAGTAATGCCTTCTCATTTTGAAGCCAGTGACAGTAACTGTGGATGCTTCATCGAAGATCTCAAAGATGTAATGCTCACAAACAGTTATAAGAATATTTCTAAGCTAGAATAGTTCTGCAAGGAAGAGTTGGGAAAAGATTCCAAAAGCAAGATTAGAAGGACTCTTAGGGTATAGGAAATGCTTGAAATGCTATTACTTCTGCCAAAGAAGGTGTTAAAGGATGTATCTGCTATATTTTTTCCTTTATTTTGACTCTTAAATAACTGTATTTTGTAAGCAGCAATCTTAGCATATGTTCACCCTTAGTTTTGTTTTAGTTTGATCATTGTGGGTTTTTTTTTCAAAATAATAGTTTATGGTATTTTTGTATTTTGACTTTTTATGTTTACTTTGATCATATACACTACCTTAATCTGCTGCTAATGGGACAGGCTATGTTGTAAAATGTGTGTGTGTGTGTGTGTGTGTGTGTGTGTGTGTGTGTGTGTGTATTAAAATTTGTAAAGAGATTTAACTACATGCCCTGTAGAGACTGTATCACCTTCTATTTAAGCAAGTTTTATTAATTTCAAAAAACAAACAAATCATCATCAACCATTACATATTTGAACCTTTTTCCATTATAGATTTAACAAGTCAGATAAAACCTTATCTTATACAATACATTTCTATATTATTTCATCTATTTCTTTCTGACTTGATTATCGTCACTCTCTTTCTATGTTTCTACAAGGTTTCACCAATACTCTCAAAGACATAAACAAACACAAACATACATATAAAAAATCTTTTAGTAAAGTAACTTGGCCCCAGGTACCTCTCTTTATATGGGCTTTAATTATATTCATGCTCATCTTACAGATCATTACTTATTTTATTTACCATTCTGTATCTTCTATATAAACTTCTCCACACATTTCACTCTTCATAATTCTATCTTATTCAATCCATCTTAGTTTAAATCATTATATTTGTATCTTTTGCCCATCCTTTATTATCCCTCTATCTCATTCCTTATAATGAGAAAAAAAAAAAAAAAGAATTTCTCCTGAAATCACTAATCAGAGTATGATGCCTTTCTATCCTCTCCCTAAATTAATTAGACTAACATTTAAAATAACACCTAATACCCAATTTGATTCTGCTTGGTACATTCTATCTACTAATTTTTACTTTTAGTAACAATAAAAACAGAGTAAATAATCAAAAATGTTTAAATACATAATATCCTCCCAAATACGTAGTTAAATAATAAATCTAAATAATAAATCTTATAGCATTCTCATTGCCTTTCCCTTCAATATTTTATTACATTTTAAAAATCAATCATTATTAAACATTTCAACATTTTAATTTCTTATTAACTCTTAAGCCATTCTAATTTTCTATTTCTAATACAAATGTTACAATACCATCTTGTGTACCTTGCAGAATCTTTTTTTAAAAAATTTATGCTTTACCCATTATCCCTAAAAAGGATTCCTCTTTTCCCATCTAATTTTAAAACTTTGTGGCTTTTCTCCGCCTTTCCCCTTTCTTTCTTCCCCCACCAAGTCTTCCTACCCCCCCTTCTTCTAACCTCTATCTTGCCGGCATCCCTTCTCTGTTGTATTCCCTTTTTCTCTTGTTTGCTATCATTGTATTTATTTTGCATCATATTTTTCTCTTTCTTAAATGTTTTTTTAGATCTTAAATCCTTCATTTTCCTCGCTTTCTTCCTTCCTTCTTTCTTAGATGAATTTTGGGATTCATTGAAGATGGCGTCTTCATCTTCTTCTTGTTGTTCTTCAGCTTCCATCTGTATTGTCTGTTCGTAGTTAACCAACGCCATTTCTAAAAAAAGAAAAGCTTTTTCCATACCATCTTTACAGGCTGCTTTTGTTTGCTCATATTCATCCCTCAGTTCCTCAAAAGAAAAAGCCATTATAGATCTTTTCTTTTCTTTTTCCCTCTTTCTTCTCACACCAACCAAAATATTCCAAAAGAAAAATAAGACAATCCCAAAGTCCACATTCCTCAATCAGTCCAAGCCAAGCCAAAATTCCCCCTTTCTCTTTCTTCCAGGGGTAGTATCAGACAAAGGAAAAAAGAAAATTCAAATCTGTGTTTTGAAGCCTTATTAAGATTTTATTTCTGTTTTCAAATCCTTAAGGCATCTCCTCCAACAAAATCCAACCAGATAAATATATTTTTTGTCCTCTCCCTTCCGACTTATCCCAAAAGCTAGTTTTACCTGGAAAAAAAAACAACAGGTTTCTCAATATCCATTTATTAATTCCGTCGGGGGGGGGAGAGTAAACTTTCCTTTCAGCACCTCAGAATTGCCGCTTATTTTCTCTTGTGGAAAGAATCATCCAAAAAGCCATCATTTTCAGGAATTAAATTAAATATATCTTAGAGTCCTGGGTCGACCAAGAAGACTTTCACTTTTAAAAACTTTCTCCTCTTCCTCCAGCGCATACTTGCCCAGCTGCCGGCTTCTTTGTGGCGGCCATTACGGACCGCCGCTGCACCGTCTTGGTAAAAGGAGGTTCTGCCGGCTAGGGAGGGGGTCTGCAGCACCCCCAAACCCTTTCCCGGATCCCCCTACCTTCAGCTGCCCCTGCAGGGCAGCCTTGCTCCGCACCCTTTCGGATCGGAGCCCCAAAAACGGCTAGCGCGGCAGGGATCGCGCAGCTTCGCGAATCCCTACCGCTCGCAAAGCCGACAAACCGGAAACTCTAGACTGTATCACCTTCTATTCACTTTGAAATTTATTAAGTATACAAGTTTGATCAAGGTGCCTAAACTCTGGCAAAGAACTATACTGTATATGCGAAAACTGGAATGCTGTAAATCAGGCGTGTCCAACCTTGGCAACTTTAAGCCTGGAGGACTTCAACTCCCAGAATTCCCCAGCCAGCAAAGCTGGCTGGGGAATTCTGGGAGTTGAAGTCCTCCAGGCTTAAAGTTGCCAAGGTTGGACACGCCTGCTGTAAATCTTTCATAGCAATCCTTCTTTGTTTAAGATTTTACCTGGAAAGTTAAAATTTTCACTATTACCAGATGTACTGTTTTCCTGCTGTTGCTACATTCTCCAGTGCTCGCTCCTCTCATGCTCGCTCTGAACTTCGCGCGACCAAAATAAAAAGATCGCCCACCGTCATGTTTGGAGCTTCCGCATTTGGAGCTTCCGCCGCCGTTTGGTGCTCCAAACAGCGGCAGTGCTCCAAACATGAAGCCGGTTGCTAAAGAGCCAGAAAGCAGCAAGGGCGCCAGGTGGAAAGGACAGGGTCGCGATCACACGGAGATGTCCAAAGCGCGGAGCGCACATAACTAAAGGCGGCGCACGCAGTTGGCTTGGGGACTACAAGGCAGCATCTGCGCCTCTTCCCGGGCGCATCTCTAGGCTGCTTCCGGAGCTACGGGACGCTCTCCGTTGCCTACCAGCCCTTCTTCCTTGGGCTCCCTGCCGTGGGGTACACCCACTTCCTCCTGCAAATTACGCCTCGCAACTCTTCTCTCCCTTTCCTCTCGCTCCAAAAAGATCGCCATCGTATCCCGCCGATTCGGGCTTCCAGCCACGTTGTGATCCACTAGTGAGGTTGCCATCTCGGATGGAGGCATCGCAGTCTCCCTCTCTTGCTCGCTTTGAACTTCGCGCGGACCAAAATAAAAAGATCGCCCGCCGTCATGTTTGGAGCTGCCACTTCCGCGTTTGGAGCTCCAAATGGCGACGGCACTCCAAACACGGAAGCGGCAGCTCCAAACGTGGCGGCGTAATGGGCAGAAGGGAAAGCAACAGCGGCGGGTGCCAAAGGTGTCTGCAGCAAAGGTGGGAGTAGGGAGCTCTCTGTGCTTGGCCATGATCGCCCGTTAGGAGCGGCTGGTGGCGAGGAATTCCGGCCCGCCGGGCGCTCCTAACGGTAAGTCTCCCCGCCCTTCCCCCTTATTTTGCATATTTTAAAATAGGCCTAAATTTGGGGGGAGGGGCTTAATTTGATTTTATGCCGAAAAAACATGCTGGGCCTTCCTATTGGTGGAGGCCTTATTGTTGGAGAAACACGGTATTAGAAAGATGACATATAGTTTATATAATATCAGCTTCTCTGACTGCATCATGATTTCTATGCCAAATATTAGGTAATTATATGAAGTTCCCATATTGAAGTTTATAGCTGGAAAGTATGCATTATTTTAGCATCTGTTTTGATTTTAGCATTTCAGTATCTTATAAATATATTCTACTTTTCCTACTTCTCTACTGTACTTCATTCTATTAATCTTTTAAAACTCTGGTTATGTTCTATTAAGTTTAATCAGATACATCTTAACAATGTTCTGTTATTATGATATTATGTTGCTTGCCTATTGCCTTTATACTCCACAGTCATTATTTGTCAGGAAAATGTCCATTTTAAAATTCCAACTCAAACCAGCTCAACACTGACAAGGGTGCTGGTATTTACCTCCTGTGATTGCTTTGATATTTTTTTAAGATGTAGTATTACTTTGATGGTAAAGTTGAAATATTTGAGAGAGATGCTTTAAACTCACTTATTGGGGGGGGGGGGGGGGGAGGGTGAATGGCCAATGCTGTTCTCAGCCAGGCCTTCTTCCAGCAGGCTAAATGGTTTGCCTGCATCAGATAAGTGAAGAGTTAATTTTCCCATGCTTTAGCCATATGACTGGCACATGATAGACTCCATTCTGTCATGTGAAGCTTGATGTGTTCTGAGTGGGGTGTTCTACATCCAGAGTTAATTTATATTGTTTGAATTCTTTTTGGAGCGAAGGACAGTGCTGAATAAACAAAGGGCTGAAGCTAATTGCTTAGGCAGGACTTAATAGCAATGGTGCCCTGACAAAAAACTTGCTAAGGCTCTCCATACCCAAGGAAATACCAAGATCATAAAGAATTATTTGTATAGTAGATAAAAGAAAAAGATGATTTTAATACTCAAAACTGCTTATTTCATTAGTATGTTTGATTATTTTTATTTATTTATTTTTGTCAATCGCTTACAAGATAATAGGTATAAGTATAAACATAGTTATGAATACATGGAATGGATACATATAAGAAAAATTAAAAAAAATAAAAGAAAAAATAGGACAGGGATGGTAGGCACGTTGGTGCGCTTATGCACGCCCCCTATAGACCTCCTAGGAAAGGGGTGAGGTCAATAGTAGACAGTCTAAGGTTAAAGTTTTTGGGGTTTGGGGAAGAAACCACAGAGTCAGGTAGAGTATTCCAGACATTGACCACTCTGTTGCTGAAGTCGTATTTCCTGCAATCAAGTTTGGTGCGGTTAACCTTGAGTTTGTATCTATTGCTTGCTCTTGTGTTGTTATGGTTGAAGCTGAAATATTCATTGACAGGTAGGACATTGCATATATGATTTTATATACTATACTTAGATCGACCAAAGGCGGCGTAGTTCTAGCTTGTCTAGGTCTAGAATTTCAAGTCTGGTGGCATAAGGTATTCTGCAACGAGTAGAGGAGTGGAGAACTCTTCTTGTGAAATATTTCTGGACTTTCTCAACTGTGTTAATATCAGATATGTAACGTGGGTTCCAGACTGATAAGCTGTATTCGAGTATTGGTCTAGCAAATGTTTTGTATGCTCTAGTTATTAGTGTAATATTACCAGAGAAAAAGCTATGTAAGATTAGGTTAACAACTCTTAACGCCTTTTTGGCTATGTAGTTACAGTGGACTCTAGCACTTAGATCATTAGAGATGAGTAATCCAAGATCCTTGACCCGAGTTTGGATCGTCAACAAGGTCTTGACTATTCAGCCTGTATTTTATTTTCTGATATATTTTTTCCCCAATATGTAGGACAGAGTATTTATTTGTTGAGATTTGAAGTTGCCATTTGTTTGACCATTCTGATACATAGTCAAGGTCTGTTTGAAGGGTAGCAGTATTGTCTGTGGTGTTGACTAGCTTTACATCATCAGTGAAGAGAACGCAGTTGCTCTTGATATGATCACAGAGGTCATTTATGTAGAGTATGAAAAGATTAGTATCCCTGCTCACAATTTCATTTCTGTCTTGCAGTGCTTTTCCTATTGTCCTTGTGCTTGACTTACATCCATTCATTTAGTGACCATTCAAAGCTACAACAGCATTGAAAAATGTCACTAATGGTCATTTTTCACACTTAAAACCATTGCAGCATCTCCTGGTCATGTGACCAAAATTCGCCCGCTTGGCAACTGGCATGTACTTATGACGGTTGAAGGCTCCCGGGGCCATGGGATCATCTTTTGTGAACTTCTGACAAGCAAAGTCAGATTCACTTACAACAACCGTGTTACTAACTTAACAACTGCAGTGATTCACTTAAGAACTGTGCCAAGAAAAGTCGTAAAATGGGGCAAAAGTCACTTTAAAAATGCTTCACTTAACAACCGAAAATTTGGGCTCAACTGTGGCTGTAAATCGAGGACTGTCTGTATCCCTGCATTGCAAAGCTTTGTAACATGCTGTACATGCGTTAAAAATATTTTAATACAATAGTGAAATTGGCATGTATAGCTAAAAATCCAAAGCAATTTCCAAGTGAGTTTATATATCAAACTAAAGTTCAACTGAAATATATGTCCCATTCCCCAAATTAGAAAGGCATGGCTGCAGTTAATATTTTCCCAGCCAGGTGCCTCTCAAGGTTTGTTGGGCTATGCTGTAATACTGTCTGGAAGATAATGGGAGTTTATAATTATAGCAGATTATGTGGTGTTATAGAAGACATTAGACTAGGGAAAGCCAAGATAAACCATGGTGTCATGCAGCTCTTCACATGGCTGCAGTAATTTAGGCCATGCTATCAAAACCTCTTGAAAAAGAAATATATATATTTTTAATTGCTGCAACTATGTAAGCAAGCCAGAGTCCCCACACAGTCACATAACCATGACTGTGGCTACCTTCAGAAGATGATTCAAACCTAAATTCTTGCAATCTCTGCAAACAGAAGTTTTATGTTGCAGCCCCTGCATTAAATAAACTGCAACAAAGCAAGTGGAACAAAACTAAAGCTACTTTCATAGTACAAAAATATGGGGGAGGCTTGGAATTAAAGCAGAGCAGAGCTTCTGTTGGGACATGCTCAGAGTCCATGGAAGGGCAAGATTGTTTCCATGACAAAAATGCATGATACAGCCAAGTTCTCTACAGGAGCCAGAGTGTTTCTTCCCAGAGCACATTCCCAGAGAATATTCTTCCTTTCTGTTCCTTTTTCTTTCTTTTTAAATCTTTTTTTTTTTGTCCTTTTACAACACAACAATGCAGATGATAAAAAAAAATAAAGTCAATTGCTCACAAGTATCCTCGATAAATGGGATGGTGGAAATGTTCATCCAGCATTTCAAAAGAAACTATATTGTATCATATCACAGGTGAGATCAAATTGCATTTACAAAAACTATAGTGAAAAAATGCAGCATAAGTCAGATAAATAACTAAAACAGGACAAGAAAAGTGAATGTGGTTTTGGTGCACTTATATTCTGTTCTAATTTTCCATTCTTTTTTAAACAACCATAAGCCTTCTCAGTTTTGTATTTATTTGCATACCATAGTTTTTTAGTGCATTTTTTTTTTCTTTTACCAGAAGAGTCTACTATCTTCTGGTGTTTGAGAGTGATTTACAGTAAAACAGACGTAAGAAGATTCAAGCATGCTGAATCTTTTGTGCAAATTCCTAGAACAAAGATATCCATAATGCAAACCAGTTCAAATACTGGTTTGAACTGTGGGCCAACTGTGGGGTGGGGGGTGGGGGGTGAAGGAGCCAATTAGTTATTTCCTGTGAGCCATACAACAATGGGGAAATCTAAATCTAACCACAGCAATAATTCTAAACTGTTTTATTTAAGTGAGAAAAAGCAGATCTGAAATTGCTAAACAAGTTGTAGACCAAGCCTTACCAATCTACTGCTGATCTTCCAGTCCTGAATAAAAGATTTCAATCTAGGTTTAGCCCATTCCATCTAAACACAATACTTCCAGCCTCCTGCATCATGGAGATAAGCAGTCAGTTGCAGACTCCGACTTGAAGTTCAGCATGCCCCAGCTCACTACTGTGGTTTCTTCTTCCCAAGTATCAACCCTCCTGTCCCAATGACAAGGAAACACCCCATGCAAAACAACAAATGATAGGAAGGCTGTGTTCGACGGGCCTCCCACATGTGCACCAGTTGGGCCGGTTCTGGAAAAAATTCAGCCTGTAAGGAAAGCACGCCCTTCTCTCACCGCATCGATCTGAAGATCACCAAGTAACTGGTAATATCATCTCAGTGTAGGAATGACGTAGATGTCCTTTGTGACCACAGCCAGCAACCAGCAGCGATTTCCCCTGAGGAGAATTTGGAGCAGAGGAAAATTCTGTAGACTTGTTGCTTCCAGGAAGGCGCATTCTTCTACTTCAAGTTCTGAGCCTGGAATTTTTTTTTTTTAAATAAAACAGAGATGCGGAAACAAGCCCTTTTGGCAGGCAAACACACTGCCAGATGGAGTGGGAGGAGATGGAACATTTCTGCACAAGTCCTAGCCCTTTGCCAGTAGGCCAGCAAGATTTAGAATCTTAGATCTCAATACCTCTACTAGCAAGTGCTAAACATCAAAAGCAGCTCCGTATGTTACCTGATACTTAGTGTAATATTTTCTTTCCCTCAAAATGGACATTCCCTCAAAGAAGAAATGCCACCTGACTCCTAAAAGCCTGAATCAATAAGAAAAGCAACCTTCACTGCCCTGGCAAAATAAAAATAAGGGACGTGCACCAGCAGTTGGTATGCACAACGTGTAAAGATCAGTTGGGAGGTCCCATACTCTCTATCTATGGCTTTGCCAAAAAAGGGAGAGAGTTTAATAGAATTATCTCTTAACTGCAGTGCTCTTCACTCTTAAAAGAAAATTTAGGGCAACTCCATGGAATCCATTCTCTGTGTGAAGATGATACTGTAGACCTGAAATATTTCTGTTACAAATATACAGCTGGGCAAATGGGAAACAAGCAGAAATGTAAGTGCCACTAAAATTCAAAACAGCAGCAAACCTGCCCTCCAAGACCATAAGATTTGGTTTCTGCCAGCCAGAATAGCTACAGTAACCAGCCCAATTCAAACATTATCTATCTAGCACTTTTCTCATCATTCCTATTGTAACTTACAATACAAATACCAGACAAAGACCCTGTGAACTTGCCTCCTCTACTTTGACTCAGAAGAACCACAAACAGCTTAACTGCCCAGTTGTCATATTAAAAAAAGAAAGATATTACAGTAGACCATGTACTCTAGGAAGACCATGTATTCTAGAACAGGGGTCTCCAACCTTAGTAACTTTAAGATTTGTGGACTTGAACTCCCAGAATTCCTCAGCCAGCAAAGCTGGCAAGGAATTCTGGGAGTTGAAGTCCACAAGACTTAAAGTTGCCAAGGTTGGAGACCTCTGCTCTAGAAAACCTTCCACATAATCTCCTAGGTGAAGTGGTGAATAGTGCCTATTCAACAGCAAAGAAACATAAATTTTCTACATTCTCAGAAGCATCAACTAAGTTCATTATATAATCACATTTGCCAAATCTCAGCATGGAATGTTTCTTGGGTTAAATCTTCAGTATGGATTTGCCAAATTTTCCTAGGACATGTTTTATATCATTGTTTATCCCAAGCTGGTGTCCTCCAAATGTATAAATCTTTAGTATCCAAAGGCCAGGTTGGCTAGGAGTTCTGGGAACTGAACTCCCAACACATCTGGATGCTATCAGATTGAGGAATGCTATTTAAATGTTTAAGTAAAACTAAAAGCCTTGGAATCTGAACTCAGAGCTTCATATGCTTGCCAGCTGAAAATTGGGAAAAAATGTTCTTTATTGCTTTCTTTATTACAACCATTGTATAATTGTTAGCATCTCATCCTATACTACACCACAAAGTTAGATGCCAAAAAGCTTCTTAAACTTCTGCTTATATCTTTCTTATACAGGGACATTTTTATGCTGTACTGAAAGTGGCTTCTGAGGGTCCCTTAAGATGCCACTCTGATTTTTTCTATTCTATTTTTATATGATATGACGTGACGTGACATGACATACCATCGATGCAAATGGCATTAAGTAACAGGAGACAGCCTCCCTGCAGAAAGGAACTTATAATCTAAAAGTCAACAAGACCTCAACAAAGGAACAGCAGAGACACGGAGACAGCAAGAATCAAATGGATGGTGATGCCAGACGAATGGCTCCCACCGTTACCAACTGTACAGCAATTTCATCATTTTCTCTTCCATAGACTTTTAGAAAAATGAAAAGGGATTAAAGCAGTGGTAGGAGAAAAGAGTTAAAATGAGAAACAGTGTCATCAGGAGGCCTTTCATATGTTTACAAATGAAGGACAACCGTAGGGTTCTTGGGGCTCCGTCAGTGTGGTTCTTTGCTTGCAGAGTAGACGTTTTATTACCTAACTAGGTAACATGTCCTACAACCATGTTTGGGTTATAGTTGACAAGCTTCCCCCCCTTGAGTTCTCTGTACTTTATACTAAAAGTTGTATAAATATAATTCCTCTTCTAGCAACATTGGAGGGAATCCCTATCATGTCTGTTGTTGATTTCAACATCCTGGATGCTTTTAATACTTGGAACATTCTTCATTTTTTTTCTTGCAGCATGAAGCCTTGCAAAGCATGCCTGGTTTACTATTAATAATTCCACTTAGGGGGCTGTTGATCTCTTCAAGGATTATGCAACATATGGAAATATATGATTGCCTTGAAGGTAGCAAACATGGGAGGAAACCGATTATGACCAGAAAGGCTCACTCCAAAGTATGTAAAAAATATTGCTTACTTTGCATTCAACTCTTGCTTAACTGAAAAATTAGCATAAAGATACCAATTTCACCAAATTGGATTTAACACTTAAAATGAGCAACTGAGTAACATAACCTAAAATGTGATCAAAATATAAACTGAAAGCATACATGGTGAAATACAAAAGACAAAGAGAATGTTGTTCCTCTGAAATGGAGTTGTCAAATTTTAACTGGAAGCAACAAAATTTAGCAAGACTACATGAATACTGAACTCTTAAGGATACAAACATATATATACTGTATGTTTATATCACATCTTAATTACTTGATCTGTATTTGATTTTGTAAGGAAAGCCAGGCTAGTTCATCTATTCATTAAGTAGTAGAGTAACCTTCCCTACTTCTGTTTCCTGATCTAACCATTACATTATCATTTGGATGGAGTCATATAATTGTTTATGTAATTCTTAATTTAGTATGAGAATCTCAAAATAAATATGCAGCAAGCATTCTCACATTTGCTCTTTTCCCTAATCCGCAGCCTCTTTCATTTCATTATTCCATCAAGCATCATTTTTCATTCTTCCTCTTGTAAAATTCCACCTGCATACTTTTTCATAGAAGATGCAAAATTATTCTCCCTGGAGTTGTTCTATTTTCTTTCTGGTTTCCCCACCCACCCACCCACCCACTTTCTTTTTTACTCCATGCCCATCCATATTTCTTTTCCGCTGCAAAGATCCCTTTCCCACTGCAGAATATTTGAACCAGTGTCCCTCTGGCATTTATTTTCTCTATTTCTGAATGTAGCATTTTGCAATAGTTGAAATGTCCATAGGAATTTCAAGCAGTCCTAAACAGAGTAGATTATATAATCTATGTCTCAAAAAAAATTGAGGAACAGGGAGCAAGTCAATCTCATTATTTCCTACAAATGAGAAAAATCCAGACAGATACAAGCATGGCAGAAGAATATGTCTTTGAACTTATAACCAGGCAAAATGAACACCCCACCCCAAGGAAATAGATAACTGCCTGTACATTACAGAAATTGTGCTATGCTTTACATTACAGAAATGAGCTATGCTCATTAGATTTGGATCTAACCTTCTTCCATGAGAAAAATCACACGCTCTGTGTTTACTTCTCACTTCTCCTTATATCTTGACACTCCATTATTTGGTCAAAGTAAAATACACTGGAAAGCTCCCACCTTGGCCAGATGGCATTTTAAATGAAAGAGTCTTGCATATTATTTATTTCCTTACATATAGTTCCATGATGTTTATGCTCTATTCAACTACTTACAATTTTTTAAATAAATAGCTCAATTTCTGATATTTGATTGAAATGAATGATAGAGAAACCTCAGCAAGATGTGTTGGTTTTGCCACAGCAGCTTTAACTCGGAGGCTAATATATAAAATAAGGAGCACAGATGATTCCCAGGGGATGTGTCCTTCCAGTAATCCATCCATTTTCAAGAGGAATGTGGCATGGTAATAGAAAGCAAAGGAAACTGCTTCATATTTAGTCAAATACAAACTTTAATACTATCAACATTGATGAGTACTGACTCTAAGCTTTCTAGCAGTGAATTTTTAGCTCTGTCTGGAATTGCTCAATAATTAACCTGCAGCCTGTGTTCAATGATATCACAAGACCCCACTTCAACGAGATGTTAGTACAGTTACCATTCCATAGCTTTCATCAGATTTTGTCTTTCACAAAATTACACAATAAACTTTGTCATCCTGCAGGCTTTTTTGCAGCCAATCATCCAATTACAATGGAACCATATTAATCTTTGCATGAATCTTTGCAGGAAGCAGCCAAAAGATCCGCTGCTGTTAGTGACCAATCAGAAGGCATGGTGCCTGCCACTAGATTCTCTCTGGTGATCAAGGAATCACTAAGGAATCCAAATGTCGCCCTCGCTTAGATGGAAATGTTTCTCGGCTTTCATAAATCTAGTTATCTACCACTCAGGAAAAGAATGTTTGTTCTCTCCCCTATATGGGCTGCAAAGATCCAATAGCTGCTGGATCAGCAAAGAGAAGTAGGAAAAAATGCACCATCTCATTCTTGCGCCACAAAAGCAGTTTAAAAGAAGAGTGCAGAAACAGGCCACAAAGTAAGCAAACTTACGTGACTGGACCCTCTAATCAGAGCCCAGGAAAGCAGTTGAGCCTGTTCCTGCCCAGCAGATGAAAGAGTTCGGTCTTGTCTGGCTCTGTCTGGAGTTTTATACAGACCACGTGCACGTTTGGGCTTGCATTAAAACAGCTAGAGACTCAGAGGAAAACAAACTTCATTTAAAGGGGAAAGTAGCAACATTGTCCACAGTGTTATATGTATAAGTACAATACCACAAGGTTCCTTTCAGCTAAAGACCTGAGACAACATAAGCAGATAACTAGGAGCAGGAGCAGGACATCAAAAACAAAAATTCCAAGCCAAAGGAAGCCATTTTAAGCACTTCCTTTACAAAGGCAACAGCATCAAATAACTACAGTACTGAACTTTTCCTGAAACTTATTTGTGACAGTTTCATTACATATCTAAACAATTTATTTTCTAAAGAGATTTTTCCCAAAATGACTAGAAGCCCAGGATTCCATTATTCAATTCAGTCTCAAAACTACACATATAGCATGGGAACCAACATCATTCAAGTAGACACTTAGTTTTCAGAATAAATCTGGTTATGATGCATTGACAAATCTTTAACTTTCTGGATAAAAAACCTAGGCACCATCAATTTTATTCCAATAAATAACAAAAGATGAAATTCAGGAAAACCCCAATTCTGTCCTGCTTAATTTTAATAGAGGGAGAGCAATGTGGCACTCACAGCAACGTACCTCTGTGTATATACTTTAGTACTAGACAATCTTCAAAATGGATATCTAAGCATATTACCAAACAGAGCACCAAAATAGCTGTCAGGGTTCCGACGGATGCCCTAATTAATTCATGAGCCATAATACCACACAGAGGCATTGCCAAAATTTGAGCCTGCTACATTGCTTTTGATATACGAATGTTTCATGACTGGCCATGCCCACTATGGCAGCTATTTTGTGAGCATAAGCACTACCCGGTTCAAAATTCCAAATAGGTAGCTGGCAAAAAGAGTGGTCAGCAAAACAAAATATTTAAATTTGAAATCAATTGTCTTTCTCTCACTGCCTCTCACTCTTTCATTTCTCTCCCCCACCCCCATTTTTTTTTCTTTTGCATACATAAATCTGCATAGCTGGTCCTACATGCACAAAAGTGGGTATATCTAATCAGATATTTGTAAAGCAATTTCTGCACTGGAGATCAGAAAAAAATGAAAAATTATCTTATGGTGGAGGAGAGATAGCTGATAGGTGGATTACCAATTCTCTTTTGTCACATAATCCTTGCCACATTGACAGGATTAGGGCTATATCTAAAGTAAACCTTGCAGCCCCATTGCAATGCAGATAAAGGTACAGATCTGTCAAGGTCCTATTGGTTTTTAAAAAGTGTTATCTACAGACTGACCCCAACAATACAGTTTTCATGCTCAGAAGCTAGTAATTTTAAATGAATGATACTTTTTGCCTTGCCACACACATTTCAGAAATGAACTCTGATTGTTTACCACCATGTGCCTCCAACCTCTGGCTTGTTTTGTTCATTGCTATCTCTGCCATCAAATATGTTATCTATTTTGGATAGAAGCTACTGATTGAACTCTACTCTGTTCTCATTCTTCATATTTTGTCAAGTTAAATGCCATTGTTACAGACATCAGATCTATCTAATTTAAATATATCAAGATTGTGAAATCAGCATTGGAAAAGCAGGATGAGATGGAGTGGAGTCTAGCTATGGTTTCCAACACATGCAGTTTTTAAATATAGCACTGCAAATTGCTAACCACAAATTTGGAAGGCTTTACTACAAGTTCATGGAAGATTCATCACACTGTAAACTAGCAGTTTCTTCCTTACCTTACCAAAAAGTTAAAAAAATAAATTGAAGGACTTAGAAATAAGCAGTTATCTGTCTACTAAAATTGAGTTCTTAAAAATGTGACTACTCACATTAACTAACAAAAGTTTAAGTAACTCTTAAAATCTTTTAGGGCAGATTAAGGCAGCATAATATCGAATGCCAAAATGTATCACAAATGACAGCCAGCAAGTCCAGGCTTCTTGTATCCCTTTGAGCAAAACTGGGATTTTGAAGGAAAAGGCCCTTACATCCAAAACCCCGATACCCTCCCCCACATAAGGTAACTATTAGTTACAGACAATTTTCCCCAGGCACAGTAACCTAAGACACAAGCTCCAGTGATCTATTGCTGAGAATGGCAGGACACATTGACTAACCACTGAACCACTTTAAAGCAAGGAAATTCCAACAAAAGCAGCAGAAACAGACTGACCTAGATCCATTTAAGAAGGAGTGGAGGAATTGTTCCGGGACATGAAAAGGAGTTCGGCCTTGGCTTACCATACAGATGGTTTCCCCTATTTCTGCACTCAAATCAGCCATGCTGAAACTCTGGCCAACCACTTGGAAGCAAGCACACCATGCTGTTAGGCCTATCAGGGTAACCAGTCCTGCAGAGCAGTTCTTCCTTCTCCTGCTATTTCCTGAACTAAAATGACACACTCTTTTTAGTTCAGTTATCTTTGTCTTGTGCTATCTGTGCATCCCACAAAAACAGCATTTTCCTTAGGAGCTGTGACCACTTCTTATTGCTTTCAGGGATTCTATTGATATATAATTCCCCCACCCCCTGACAAAATATAATTTCATATCAAGTGAGAGACCAATATAGTACTTTCTGCAAACCCATGAAACAATAACACTATAGTACTAAGGCTTCATATTCAAAATAGGAAGACAAAATTAAAATACTGCATGTGTAGCTGTGGAATAGAAAAAAATATACCAATGTACTACATGTCTGTTGTTCATATACAAGCCTACCCTGATATAAGGATAGTCCCAATTAATCAATGTTTATTCTTTTCTATATAGACTCTTGGAAACTTGATGACTTTGGGCATGTTACTCTCTCTTTTAGCCCAACTCAACCTCACAGGGTGGTTGTTATAAGGAAAAATAGGAAGAGGAAATATTAGGTATATTTACTACCTTAAGTTATTTGTAAAAACAAAACAAAATGGTATAAAAAATAAAATAAAGTATCTTAGTATACATATTTGAATCAATTTTCTACTGAGTTGCCTACAGAAGGAATTACAAAGTATGTGAAACTAGATCTATTTTCATTCACAGGCCTGATACTAATGTGCTCTAAAGTAAACAGGAAGTTTCAATATGAGAAGAGCAAAATCCCATTTTGCAATTTTTTTTTCTTCCGTTCAGTCATGCTGATTGATTCCCAGAGACTGCCTGGACAAGTCCTTGCAGTTTTCTTGGCAAAATCTTTCAGAAGTAGTTTTCCATTGCCTCCTTCCTAGGGCTAGCAGAATGTGACAGGCTTTGTGCCCAAGATGGGATCGAACTCACAATCTCCCAATTTCCAGCCTGGTGCCTTAACTATTACACCAAACTGGCTCAACAAAATACATCCAATTGCCTCATTTTACATGACATCCCTCCCAATCCCTCCCCTCATTCTTCTGGAAGTTTACTTATTTACTTTTTTTTTCTTTTTGAAAGAGAGCTGGCAGAGAACACAAATAACTTTTAATATACAGCGTACGGTTTATACCAAGTGATATTATTGTTCTGTTGATATCACACATTGCAGAGGCTACAGTGTATTTGGAGTTTTGTTTTCTTTTGTTTCTCAATCTTATCTGCAGATGCTCCAGACTAAACTTGGAATCGTTTACAGCCAAATTCCTCCCTGCTCTTGAGCTATGGCCCTTCTACTTTTTCACTACAGGAAGTCCTCAACTTACAACCAATCATTTAGCAACCCCTTTGAAGTTATAACACTTAAAAAAATTACTCACAGCCAATCCCCACACTTACAACTGCCATAGCATCTCCAGTCACATGATCAAAATTTCAATGCTTTTGGAGACTAGCATGCATTTTCAGGATCCCTGAAATGTGATCACTATTTGTAACTTCCCCAAACAGCAAGCCAGTGGAGGAAACCGGATTCTCTTAATGATCATGTGTCTCATTTAACAATTGCAGTGATTTGCTTAACAATGGTGACAAAAAAGGTCATAAAATTGGGCAGGACTCATTTAACAACTGCCTGTCTTAGCAATGAAAATTCTGATCCCAACTCTGATTGTAAATTGAGGACTACCTACAATTCTTCAAAACAGTGTTCTGGATCCTTCAGCAAGCTCTGTATATTGAGAAGGTAAGGAGGGGGCTTTGGTCATGAGGAACATCTTCCTGTGATCCAGGAATTTGTCCCTGATACCGTGTTTCTCATATAATAAGGCCGGGTCTTATTTTTTTTTGAGCCCCGAAAAAATGGCTAGGCCGTCTTTTTGGGGGACTTAATTTCCCCCCTTGCATCTTCGGGCGGGTGGCGACGGCTTGGATGTTGACCTCTGCATTGGTGGGGCACTTCGTATCAGGGTCAACGCAGGCAGCACCATATCCAGGTGTGCAACAAAGTACTTCCTAATGGCAAGCCCCCACCATTCCCCCATTTCGCATGTTTTAATATAGGCCTTAATTTGGGGGAGGGGCTTAATTTCATTTCATGCCTATAAAACATGCTAGGACTTCCTATTGGGGGAGGCCGTATTGTTGGAGAAACAGGGTACCAATATTTGAGTGCCTTGCAATCCTGACTGATGAACCGTTGCTGTCTAGCAGGATCTCTCCCCAAGCTCGTGGAGTTGATTTCTGAGAGATTTCAACCCTCATGGGGATCAGTTTGCCTCAAGTGATCTTGGGTCTGAAATACATTAAATGGTCATACATAGTTTATTTCTGTCTCAGAGCTGATATTATAGGAGCTGGAGATAGAAGGGATTTCCATCACCCTGTTAGCATGGTCAGATCACAGTCTGATCCAAATATAATTGGCAGCCGTTTATGACTTCCACGGGCTAGGGAAACCAATTTGAATGATCCAGCACAAACCCCTAATGGATCTAAATGATTTCCAGAAGGCATTTGGGAAGTTTAATAACTGTCCCCTTCCCTCACATCAAAGATTACAAGTTGGTAAAATTATAAAAGAATTTTGCAAAGAACTATACCACACCAAAACTAGCAGGGCAAGCTGTTGTATATAAACAGGAAGCAAAGGCCACGCTTACCACATTGATGTTGTTACCTAGTTGGGTAATGAAACGTCTGCAAACAAACAAGCTCAAAGAGCACTAAGCATTCCACAGCTGCACCCTGAGCTACACATGTTCTCTTCTATTAAAAATATTGAAGTCACATTTCAAAACACAACAGGTGCAAACAAAGAATCACCCTTGTTGAACTAGAGACATGTAACAGAAGCAGAAGTGGAGTAAATGATGGTGTTATTACACAAGGCAGTAAGAAACTGCAAAGACAGCCCCAAGGCTGTAAAAAGTATGTAAAAAGCTTCAAAATAGCCTGACATTAATTTCCCTGAAGTTCGTCACAGCGGCCAACTGCCTTGAAACAGAATAGAAGGTTATATGGTTTGATGGGTGCTTTTTCTCAGCCATTCGGTGGCTTTCACATAGAGAAAGCCTTGTTGTAACCACATCATTCACTCCCCTTGGATAATCAGAACAACTATCCCAGGTTTTTTTTTCCTTGCTTTGTGGCAAGGAAAGAAGTGTCATACAAAATTAAGCAGGCAGTATAAAATCTCCATTTTGGCAGCCAGAGGGCAAAATGAAGAAGAAAAAAAGGCTTTAAGTTTTTGGTAAGATAGCAGGCAAGCACAGGATATACTGTTCACTCATTTAAAAAGATGACCTGATTCATGACATAAGGCAGCATAAAGATAATAAGGACAGAGGGTTTTTATTTAGCAAATTGCTAGTCCTCAATGTAACACTGAGGTAAAGCATTTTCCATGTTGCTAGACGCATCATTTTTAAGGAGGATGTTTGCAAGTATATTTCCAGTGATTGCCTAAATCAGGGTGTCCAACCTTGGCAACTTTAAGCCTGGAGGACTTCAACTCCCAGAATTCCCCAGCCAGCTTAGCTGGCTGGGGAATTCTGGGAGTTGAAGTCCTCCAGGCTTAAAGTTGCCAAGGTTGGACACCCCTGGCCTAAATGAAGCCTCTGTCAAATCAGTGCTGTGGACAGCTGCTGAAGTAAAACTCCCATTATTCCCATTCCAGCATGGCCATAAGCCCCTCCCCCCCCCTTTTTTTTTCTGGGGATGACTGCTGTAATATTCCATACATTTGCTGAACAATAGCTTGGAGGAGGCTTTTTTATACACACACACAATTATCCACAGACCATCAAACAGAAATCACCCCCAGATCCCTCTCCAAGTCAGCCATCTGCCTTTCAGCAAATACAAATACTGTACAAGGAATATGAAGGATAAGAGGGGGAAAAATACAGAAGAAAAGAGGGAAGGAAGCCTGTTTTTCAAAATGTGGGTTTTTAAAAAAAAAATCTGCATTCTTCTCTCAATCAAATCTACTGTCCTTTGGACTAATTGTAAAGGGTTCCTAATCTACAGGAGGAACAAAACACCCTTTCAGTCGAAAGAGAGAGCTGTTTTAAACTAATCAAATCAAGGACAGAATCATCAAGATAATTCCATTCAACCTGGAACACAAATCCCATGTTCAGAAATCCAATGAATACAATCTTGTAATCTTTACTCAGAAATCTCTTTTTTGTTTTAGTTCTTGAAAGTGAACTATGCACCCTGTTTTCTGACTTTCTCCTAAAACAGCAAGGGAAAAAAAAACCTTAGAAGCTCCAGCAAAACATCAATGCAACTCTTTTGCCTGTGGATCCTGTGATAAACCTGAAGTGTCATCTTAGCAGGATTTTGCAATAAGCTATCAATTCTATATTGCTCTACATTCCCTATCCAGTTGCCAAATGAAAGCTAAGTAGCATCATAATAAGCAAAATATAAATCACTCCTGCTCAAAATTCATCAACCTTTCCTTCTTTCTACCAGTGCAATTTAGATACCAAAATAATTTTTAGTTATTGGTATAAGATTTTTTTCTCTCTGCTTTCTATCAATCTTAACATTCTTCCACTCTATAATTACGTGCACTCTAAATCTGGCTGCTCCACTGTAGAATCTTCTACCCGGAAAGCTAGTTTGGGCACCCAAGTTAAAAGCACAAGCAATTAATTTTAAGAGCAGCCTAATGGAATGTGTTTTCTCTTCTGAAACATATCTGAGACTCCTCCCCTCTAGGCAACATTAAGATCCAAATTGTGCCTAGAAAATTGAGTTCTATCATCACGACTACATTTTGCATCTCATACCACATGCTTGGCAAGCAGGCAGGCAGGGAAGATGTACAAAACAGATGTAATTTGACCTTAATGGACAACCACCAAAGATGCTTGTCCTTGCAGGAAAAGGAGAGAGGCCACATTCTTCTAGAGTTAAAACTACTTGTAGTTTCTTGCTGTCCTCCACGCTGGCATTTCAAGTCCCCCTTCAACAAAACAAAACCCTTCTAGTCAGAATCATAGCCAAACATTCATCATCTGCAGTTAATCAGAGTACACCAGGGGAAGATTCCTGTTTCTTCACATTTCTTTCACGCAGACAACTAGGTTTGTGTATATGCAAGTTTCACAAGTTCTTCCCCTGTTTGCATGCAATTCACTTCTGATTCTCTACAGCAGTTTCAAGGTAGAACATAAAGGCCACTGAAATCCATGAACATGAGTCCCACAACTTAGGATAGCCTAGCACAGGGATGTCAAACTCACATCGTCACGGTGGTGTCATGTGATGTAGCAGGGCTTTCTCCCCCTTTGCTAAACCAGGCGTGGGCATAACCAGCATGTGACGCATCTGGCCAACGGGCCGGGAGTTTGACAGCCCTGGCCTAGCACAAAGCTTTTCAACAATGTGAAGACATGTGGACTTCAACTCCCAGAATTCCCCAGCCAGCATTCACTGGCCTAACAGACAGAATTGTGCACAAGAGATTATACACAGCACAAAATGCAGAAAAACTCCTGGATTTTTGCCGAGAAAAAGCTCAGAAGTTTATTCTCTCTTCAGCTGAATCACACACAGTTTAGGAGCTTCTACTATTCCCTTACCTCTTTCCCACCCTTAAATTCCTACAGGCTTTGAAGTCTTAAGTATTATATTACAGAAATATCCAATCATACTCCAAATACTCAGAGGAAATCACTGAGCAGCTGCTGTCAGTCTAGAATCTGCCACTGGCTTCTAAACAGTTTCAGTTACAAGCTCTGAAGAAAAACATTACAATCCTCTGAAATGTTGCATATGGTATATTTGTTAACAAGACTGTATCCAATAAAAATGCCATCTTGGCCATTTCTTTTTTTTCAGATTTTTGTTATATAGAGAGCCAGGTTTGGAAAAACAAACAGAAATACAACTATCTTCACTTCCAAAAATCTAGGCACAAGAAATACCATTTTAAAAATTACTTTTTCAAGTACTTTGAATTTTGCCATTTTAGTTGTAAACTGGAAAAGTAAACTTTTTTTTTCAAAAGCTAGAGAACAAATGTAAACACATTCATTCCTTATGAGAATATGCTGAGGAGTTTTTTTCCATTAACACGTTATGTGCTATCAAGCCAATGTAAACTCTTAACAACCATATAAATAAATTTCCTCCAGAATAATCTGTTCCCAGCTCAAGTCTTCCAGTGGTGCATTCATTGCCATTATAACTGACTTCATCCATATTGCTGCCTCCTCTTGTTGTCATCTTCTCTTTCCTTCCATCTTTCCTAGCATTAGAACTTTTTCCAGAGAGACGGATCTTTGCATAATATGTTCATGTTATGATCATTTGAGCCTGGTTATTTGTACATCAAGTGACAACTCTGGATTGATTTGTTTGATGATCCATTTGTTAATTATCTTGGCAATCCATGCTATTCTCAGGAGTTTTCTCCCACAACAAATATTAAAAGCATCGATACTTTTCCTGTACTGCTTTTTCAAAGTCCAACTTGTATTTCCCTAGAATAACAGGAAAAAAATCATTGCCTGCACATTTCTGATCCTTGTAGATAGAAAAGAATCAGATGCTGTGATGCGTCACCAAGATCTTCAGACCAACTGCAGCATAGTTTTTGACTGCAGTTTCTTTACTATTGACAGTCAACCCTAAAAGGCAAAAGCTGTCCACAAATTCAGTATCTTCACTATCAACTCTCAGGCAATTTCTCTATTTGTTATTAATTTGGCCTTCTTTATATTTAAACTTTTTTTACTGTGCTTATGGACTTTCATTACTAGAATTTTGCAAATCATTTGCACTTCAGCTGGTGTCATCAACACATTGCATGTTATTAATGTTTCTTCCTTTAATTTTAAGCCACATTCATCTTTTTCCAATCCAGCATAACTGAATACAGTATACAGTATATTCAATATATTAGCCAAATAAATAAGGAGAGAATATATAGCCTTGTCTTATTGCTTTGCCAACCTTGAGGCAGTCTGTGTTCTGTCCTGATCAGCTTCCCTTACATGACCTTTAACATGAGGCTATGCTATTTCCATTTTTCACAGGTTGACATGATAGACATAGTCAAAGGCCTTTCTATAATCAATGAAACACTCACTAATTTTGCCTTTTTCAACTGTTCAGCATGCCTCAGCTTTTTAAATAAGGTATCTCTCTCATCTCTCTTTCCATGTAGGACTTTATTCCACACTGAATGATCCTAAGCATTATTAGAATGTGAAATGAAAGATTTTGTTTGATAGTTTGTACACTCTGCAAAGTGTGCACAGCCTTGGTATGTGGACTGACCTCTTCCAATCTGTGAAACACTGTGCCATTCTCCAGGTTTGCTGGCAGAGCTTGGTTAGGATCCTTACTGGTTCTTTTTCTGTTGTTTCCCATATTTCTTTATATTCCATGAATTCCTGTAGCCTTCCAATTTGGCAATGACTGGAATGTTGATCTAACTTCATCTTCTAGCACTAGATAGCCTTGCAAGTAGAGAATGTTGGGCATCGGCTTCTGGATTGCATAGAATGTCAGCATCTGCCTTTCATCTTTCATCTTCTTTCAAATAACTACAAACTGGCATCCTATGGCATCCTTCAACAAACCAATTTGAAGTTGGAATCTCCTGAGTTTAGAAATACTTTGGAGGCCTTTTGTTTTTCCATGTATGTTCCTATCTTCAGTGTCTTTACATATATAATTTTAGTACTTTTTCTTAACTCTTCTAATTCCTCCTTGGAATTCTTTGTTCCCTCCTGAAATCCCTGTCTCTCTTGGCTTTGATTTCTCTTTTTGACAATTGTTCAAATATCCAGTTTCCTTTGTTTCTTAGTTTTTGAGAGTTTCCTTCTACAGTACATATATCTTTAACAATGTGTTTGATTTCATTACATTGTTCCTCTGGCTCTGTATCAGTGAAATCCAGTTCAGAATGATTCCTGATCTTCTTGAAAATGATGGTGATTGAAGTTCATATCCAAATTAGCCGGCTTTCTTCTTTTGCTTTAACTCAGTGTGGAATTTGCACATGAACAATTTATCTCTTCCACAGTATGTCCCTGCCTATGGCTTTGCTATCGTAACTGGTCTCTTTTCTCTTTGTGCCAAAAATATAGTCAATTTGATTTCTATATATTTCATGTGGCATTGCACAGTCATTTTAGCTATTGGAAGACTATGTCAGCAATGGAGAAATCTTTGGGTGGAAAAAAATTGATGATCTTTTCCTGCTATGTTTTCTTCCTTTATATTTTCAACTTCCAATATCCAACCCCAAACAGCATATCTTGCTTGCCTATTCTATCCATTTCAGATTGAATTTGACCATAAATCTCCTAAAACTTCCCTACTGCATCATCTGTTGGCTCATAAACTTGGGTAGGTGTCACATCACAGAGTTGCCCATAGTGTCTATTTTATATTACTCAGTCATTGAGTGCAGTGTACCAAGTATTGTCCTTGCTGTATTCTTCCTGATTATGAATCAATTCCTTCTTTGTTTTTCATGTCCTGAATAATAAATAATAAATCTTCTGACTGAACATGTCCAATTCTGGATAATTTCAGTTTGGTGATGCCTCAGATATCAAGTGAATGGTTCATTTTATCTTTAACTGTGTTGAATTTTCCCATGTTCATGGGTCTTATGTTCCATCACCTACTGTAACTCTGTCTTTGCAACTTTGGATTATTTTCCTGCATGGCAACTATACTTCCCAAAAGCTTTAATCTTACTATGTCATAAATATAATTAGTACTCTGCGATATTCCCTGATCTTTCTCAGTAGCCTATCAGTGCCATCCAATCTAAAGGGCTATCATCCAGCACTATATCATCAATCATGTTATATTGGCTACCCATTGTTTTTTGTAAACCACAGGAATAGTTTATTATTGCCTTCTCCAGCACAGTATGAAATTATGCTTTTGCCGCTGTCACTAAAATGATTATCTGCCTCCAGCATTTTCATATAAGTGTCTGGCTGCTTTAGCCAGGCAGTTGAGATGACCTTCACATCTAAGGTGACTCTGCTGGGATTGTGTACTTTTAGCATGTACTTCTAATGTTCTTCCTTCATCTAATCCAGGGAGCCCCTACCCCACCTGAGGCAGCATAGTAGAACTTAGTGGGCTTAGAAACCATACATACAACCAATAAAACTCTGTTTTAAAGTTGTAGTCCCACATGTATTTATTTGGGATAAAATAAAGCCCAATTAGGAGAAATTACTGTTGAATAAACAAGTATAGAACTAGAAATAATAATGGACAGTTTGCCTCCATTTTATAGATGAGAAACCTCTACTTCAAACTACATACTCTGCTCTCAAATAAATGGGAAAAAAAATCCCACTTATTCTCAATTACATTTTTCACTGTTAACTGCATCCTTGGTTGAAAACTGATACGGAGAAAGTATGGACTGAGTGCCCCAAACAGAGACATCTTAAACAGGGGCCTAGTGCTAATTCAGACAGCATAAGACTAACTAGAAATGTTGGCAAAAAAAGGAAAAAAGCAGAAATAGATGTATTATAGCACAAGGGGGGAGGGAGAATCTAGACTTTCGTTTGATCAGAAGTATTGCTCTGTATTTGATTTCAAGACAGCCAATTTTTTCTTAAGTGGCTGTGAGGCAGGGGGAAAAATATTTTGAAAGGAAAAGGAAAGATTGCAGGAGAAGCAGAGAACTCTATGTATTCAAAAGAAGCTTCACAGAAAAAACTTGTGCTAGAGGAATCCTTAGATGTGGAAGAGCAGGCTCTACTACAACACCAAATATCTTCTTCATCTGCCAGGCAAACCTTCTTAAAGTGGCAGTAATATCAGATTCAGACAATTATCAATCAGATCCTTGAGCCCCAAGGCTCATTCCTGTCCTTTCAGATCCCTTCGCACAGACCCAATATATATTACCTTTTCCATTTGCCTGCTTTTCTGGCCACTGTCCATCCTCACATCTCATCCTGCCTAGTCTTTCAGTTTTTTTTCTGAATCCCTAACAACTCCACCAAGTCCAGTATGCGCTGCAAGCTCTGTCTCTCTCCAGAACCACAGACTTCTTCAACGCAGCCTTTTCCTACAGTAAATACTGTATCTCATATCCTCTACAGCAGCTTTCCCTAACTTGGCCTCTTCCAGATGTGCTTAAACTCCAACTCTTAGGAGTTTTGGCCTAACATATCTCTGCAGAGTGCCCAGGAGACGTTCAGTCCCTAAATGTGAGTTATTTCTCGACTTCGTTATTTAGGTATTTATTTGCTATGTTATACTCAATCCCGCCTTCGTTCCCGGATGTTCAACGAACAGTTCTAAAGTACAAGATAAAGCACAGTAAAACTAACCTAAACACAAACGTGAAACTGGAAAAGTGTATCAGTTTCCCCACTCACCTCCACGTATAAATATACATATTTAAGATGCAGGGCACCACACATTCAGGACATATGGCTTCTCGCTTGGCTTCCTACTTCTGTTGGAAACAGCCTTTGGTGCATTCACACAAGATGTTTGAAGGAATCACAACTTAGTCAAGTCAGTATTGTAAGTTCACACGACATGCTAAACTACAGATAACCAACCACAAGCGGTGAAGTTCCTTTAACACGCTTAGCTAGAAAGTGGTTGGCTAATGTACTCTAAATGTTCGAACCCAGCAAATACAAAATACAAATACAAAAACAACTCTTGCACTCTCTCTTCCGCAGATACCACCGAGGTACTGCCTTCAACAACCACAACCCTTTTTTTTCTTCGTTTTCGGACCCACCTTTCTTCCCATTCAGGCAGCTGCTCACTCACCCTCGCGAATATGAGCGTCAGGACAGCCGATTCCAGTCTCCGGCTCCCGTCGCCCACCCTATTCGACTGCCGCCCCAACTTCTCTCCATGTTCTGCCTCAGATTCAGGCTCCGCCCGGCTGCCACCCCCTAAAGCCTCCCCAGAAAGGCAGCCAGTCGAGCGAACGGACAGAGGCAAAGGGCCGGGCTCGGGGGACTCTCGACAGCCGGCGACCGGCCTCGGAAGATCCAAAGTTGAGGGAAGGAGGGGACATTTAGTGACGGCGCTGAGAAGGCGCTGGAAGTCATGAGTGGGGAAATGGGCTTACATAAACAAGACGCAGTACAATAAGGATCCTTATTCAACATTCACTTTCTTTCTCTCTTAATATCCAGACTGACTATGAACAATTAAGGAACATTCAAAAGTTGGTCCGTTGTCCGTTGCTTTAATAATGAACTAAAATGGTCCGCATGATTTCTGTAAGTGTGATAAATTTTTTTAAAAACAACAAACTAAAGCACTCTCCTTAACGACCATTATATCAAATGCCAAAGCACCAGAAACAAAAATTCTACAATAATAATAAGATAAGAAATCAGTAAAATATGAATGGCACAAATGCCTGACCCAAATTAAAATTCTTAATATATTAACCCACCTTACATATTCTAATAAACAGATATTGAACGTCCATTGCATTCAAGAGGCTGCTCATCTTGGTCAGCGGTTACAGATCTTGATAAAATTTATTGGTACATTTTGTATTATAATAAATCATCTGTTTAATCCTGTACTCCGTTTCAAAGTAGTAATTTGATGCTTTGCATTGATTATCTTGTACAAACTAGCTTTGCTCCCAACTTAACTTGGAAAATATGGTAGCATTTGAAAGGGGGGGGCGGGATATTATTGAGCCCTGGTATCATTTGAAGTTCTGTGAAACTACAGCATTCTGAAAAAGGAGACTTCTTGTCAACTCAGTGATGAGCTGGGAATAAAAAAAAACAGATGACTCTGAAAGCATTAAATTAGCACATTTATTCTCTCAAGACTTGTTATAGATCACTATTTATTCAGGTATATTAATTGTAGTTCTGTGAGAAGAGTGGTTTCTACTCTTCTTTATTACTTCTATGTATGTAGTAATAAAACGGGGAGGGATCCACTGCAAAAGACTGGTGTCTCTGGAAACTAGGAAAAAAGGGACATTTGGCAAAATGTATGTAGAAACAAGGAAGTAAACACAGTATTCTGAAAACAGGAGAAGCACATGATAATAATCTCTGTGTAGGAAGCAGGGTTGCCAGATCGCAGTTTGGCTCTGCGGCCAAACTCAAGTCAAAATACGGCCAAATTCGGCCAAATTATTTTCTCTCACGGCCAAATTTTTTTATGCAATATAACATGAGGATATATTGTTTTTTGTTTTTTTAACTGTTTTTAAATAATCAAATCATAAAAAAATAGTCTTTATTCGACAACGTGACGTGATGTCATGGGAATTTCTGCGTTTCTTTACTCACATCCAGGCTAGGCAGCTCACTTCAAATAACCGCTACTACCGTTTGGAAAGCTCAGGGCCAAATGCAGTGATCCTGAGGAGGGGGGAGCTAGGCCATGAGGGTTTTTAGGGGGATTCTCCCCCCGATTGAAAAAATATAATCACTAAACAAATAAAACGACACAAAAATAGCAATTATATATAGAATCCTTATGAAAACTGAATGCTCAATAACCATCTTTTCAAAAAGAGAGGAATTATCCCAATAATTACATGAAAACAAAGAGTACTTCTAATGTAGCAATGTGAAGAAAGAAAAAGGTAAAAAAACAAACAAACTATAGAGCAAGTCTGTCAAGTATACACATACACATTACACATAGCTGCCTTACCATGCATGCAGAGTACACGCACAATGCGTTTAGCTACCTTACATGTACCACAGGCGTATTCTCTCGGTCGCACATTCGGGATTTTCCGTGATGCCGCGCACCGGCTGGCGAGAAAACAATCCAATACTGAGATGTTTACATCCGGGTTAACATCCGCTTATATTACGCAGCGCTGTTCACAGTCAGAAGGCTTCGGCCTGTGTATCGCGTCGTTTTTCAGAGGTTTTCAGACGATCTGACAGTCATTTTCATGCAAATATATTGTACTGAAAACCAGTATTCAGCCAAAATTTCGATTTCATGGCCAAGCAACTTTCATATGGCCAAATTTCCGGCCAAATATATTTGGCCGGAGACATGATTTTTTTCACGGCCAAACAGATTTCTATATGGCCAGATTTCTCGAATTTGGTCGGAAAAACGGCCAGATGGCAACCCTGGTAGGAAGTTAGCACCCACACCTCTCCTAGAAAATTGAAATATCCTAGGAAATATTAAAAGACAGAATATTTCCCCTAAAAGAGTAGAAACTCAGAAGCAGAAACTCACCCCCACCTTTGTTAATGGGTGGGCCATTAAGGCCTGGGCCAGAATACTATACATAACAAAGATCTCCAGGTAAAGCTATAGCAATTGCCAAAACCCCTTTTCAGTGCATCATCATCCAGAAAGGCTCAACCAAGCCTGGAATTCAGGACAGCCTACATAACTGTCCCTGCATGGCCCCATGGGAGTCTGACAACCAATTAGAAACAAGCTTCAGTTCAAATCCCCAAAAAGGTTATAAAACCCAGGCATTCTCAGCATATCAGCCCTTTTTCTTGATCTCTTCCTTCAACTTGAGGCATGTGATCGTCCTTCCTTTTCACTCTGGAGCTCCAGGCCATGTGGTCCTGTCCACCATTAAACCTTCCAAACAGCCTCCGTGTTTCCAATGTCTTTTTCCCCACTTGGAATTGAACCCAGAAGGATTTTTCTTCCAACAACTGAATGTTAAAGCTTCTTCAGGAAGACACATAGCTGTAAGATGATGCATAATTAGTTAAGTATTATTTCCAGTGGAATGACTTTATAAGATTTGTCATGGAGCATAATTTTTTTGTCATTAGCTATGTAGGCATCTCAAGCCAGTTTCCGGTGTTGCCTGCAAGACAGGAGTTAACTTCCTTTGCTAGGGAATGAGCAGAAGCCTGTTTTTCTACTCCATTCGACTCTTTTGAGGAGAACATACTTCCATTAAATAATGTCTATTTTCACCTTTTACACACACAAAATTGCACACTTATTTCAAAAGTGTAGAGATGCAGAATCATAAAAAAAACACCATGATTTTTCAGCAAAGTGGAAGCAAGTTCCCAGTCTCTTCTGTAAGAGGTGGGGCTGAGATCCTTGCTTGCTTTGCCTATTTCTGAAAAACCACATAAATCAGACAACCTCACAGGCTGCATTGGAGCCATGGAGTCAGTGTGTGTTTATGTGTGAACAACACATGGACAACTGTCTTCCTGTTTCCCTGACACAGCTGAGATTAATTCTTTTTTATTTTTTCTTCTACCAGGCACCAGTTGATTAATTGTATTTTTAAAAACCCACTAGCATTCACCTATTTAAAGAAACTTATTCTTTCAGGTGTCTCAGTCTTCCCAGCAATGCACACATATGTGCAAAGTAGTCATAATTATCAAGCTTTTTGCTGCCTGATTTTTAATTACTCAATAACTATCAGTTTGACAACTTCATGTCATAGCCAAACCTCCCACCCACCTTTCTGGTAGTAAAACCAATGTTACAATAATATTTTCTTTTTTCTTCCAATATAAACCTGCTATCTATATGCTATTATTATCTATATTTTATCTGTTTTTTGTATTTGTACTCTCAGGTTAGCCCAAACAATGCATTATACTGCAACCATTTTTGAATCTAGGTACCTCAAATTTGCTAATTAAAAAATGCATAAAAAGCTGGGACCCATTAAAAGCTGGGACTCCTGTGGAATTGAAATTTCTGTGATGTCCAGAATAGTTTTATTTACAAATTTATGAAAGGTTGCAGCATCCCTGCAATCACATGAACATGATTTCCATATTCCCTGCTAACTTCCCACAAGCAAGGTCAGTGGGGAAGCCATCAGGAAGTCAGAAGCTGATCCCTTTCTGACTGCTATCTTGCCTGTCTGTAGTCTGTTTATCAGTTTAGGTAAGTAAATATTGTCGTCCTTGACTTGCAACCACAATTCAGTCCAAAATTTCTGTTGTTAAGTGAGACTTTGTTGAGTGAGTTTTGCCCCATTTTAACAAAGGCAGCAAGAAAGGTTGCAAGTGAATCACTGCAGTTGATAATGGTCGTAAGTGATTTTTTTTTAGTGCCATTGTAACTTTGAATGGTGACTAAATGAACTGTGAACAAAATGCACTAAACTAGCTGTACAGTATTAGCATATACAGGTAGCATCTCTATCTATTTGATTTGCAATATTCCCAAAGGATAATTTCCTTTTAAGTTGTTAATGCAAAAGCTGCCTTTTCCTCCTCTGTTTTAGAGTTGCTAATCCTGTAGGAAGAACACTTCTTAGAAGGATGATTTTAATGCAAAAGTGTCATGATCTCAATTCTGAAATGGGGTCCAAATTCTTGATTGAATTCTGTCATTCCGAACAATCTATGGCTCCCATCTTCCCAGTCACAAACCTGTTACCCGCTGAATTTTAATGCAACATGTGTGAAAAAAAATATTTGATTAAGGGGTTCTAATGTGCTTTATTTCTACCATTTCTGCTGAGAATCAATTGGTTTGGAGACCATTGGGAGGAGGACAAAATTGCTAGGAAAGAAAATGATCAATTGATTGTGATTGTCAGCTCTTATTGACAACATAGATAGATTTTCTTCATCATGATCTGATCTAATCTGGTCTTTCAGCTCTACCGATGGTATACCCACTTGGCTGCTGGTTGTCCTCTTTCTTTTGCATCCAGGAGAAGAGGCATTATAAGCCTTCTTGAAAGAAAAGCAAAAGGTCAGCATCTCCCTTCTCTTACCAATTCTCACCTAAAAATCCACACAGACAATCCCCTTGACATTACTCAACAATCATAGGCTAAGGTTGCTTTATTTTCTTTTGTAACATATTATTTTGCCCTTAATCTCCTGTGTTTATAGCACAGTTTAACCCAATTAAGTCTTTTCACTTAAAAGATCTTTTAGAGACATTAGAGGAAAATAAATAAACTACATCTTCAAGATAACAGATCTCTAATATGGATTTTAACATGGTTGTGTCCTTGTGAGTACACTTCATAAGGACAAGCAGTTTCAAGAGTGGCATCCTGTTATCACTCTCTGTAAGGATTTTTTTTAAAACTGCTTGGAAGTTACATAGTTCTTTACCAATATGTGCTTCCAAGCATTCTAAAATAAACTGATTAATGTACACAAAATTAGATGGTCTTGAACAGACAACCCTCACAATAGGCATTACTTTAACAACTTTCTAAATTTTCATTTTTTGTGATGTCATAGTGTGTTTTGAGCCATCCTAACACCATTCTTTTTGAATCCTATGATACTTATTATATTCTGGAAACAACTGGGTACACCTCAAGAGCAGAGTCAAGCAAAACTTATCCTCCAAACTGAAGGAAAAAAACTGTACTGGTTTATGTTATAGTGGTAGGTAGAATAATAGGATAACATGCCAAAGATCACGTACAGAAGAAATCTAAAGAGAAGGCCCATGAATATTGTCCAATTGTGAATTGACTACAGAATACTATGTCCTTGGTGAGGATGTAGAACAGAGGTGTCAAACTCGATTTCATTCAGGGCCGCATAAGGGTTGTGTTTGACTTTAAGGGGGTGGGGGAGGCATGGCCATCTCAACATCATTCATGTTGGGGGAACCTGTGGTGGCCCGAGTGCTATGGCTGTGGCGGCGTCCTGCAACCCTCTGCTAGCAAAATCAGAGCTCAGGAGGGCCACCTGCAGCCCTTCCAGCTCTGTTTTCACTGGCAGAGGCACCATGGGCCAGTCCTTCACTGTTTCCAGGGCAGACCCCAGGCCTTGATTTTGACATCCCTGATATAGAAACAACACACATTGGTGCACTACTAAATTTTTCATGTGATCACATTTAATGTTGCAAGTAAGCCATGCCACTAATAGCTCCAATTAGAAATTACCAAGTAATATTAGTATATTAGATTTCACTACTGTTCTTTAGTTATATATAGAATACTTTGGAAAATTACCAACGAAAAGTATAGTTTTCATATTGGAGATTATGATCATTGTGTGGAAATGAAAACCACACAAGTTTGAAATCGGAGAACATAGTTCAAAGGTTATCTGCTCAAGGATCATATGCATAAAAACTACTTTACAAAAATTCAACTTTTACACAGGAAATCTATGCAAAAAGAAAAGATGCTTCCATTGCCCCCACAGCAATTTTGCACAATTGAAAGATTTTAATGAATTTTTACTTTGAAATGTTCCACAGCAGTTTTTTTAATTTACCAGGAATTTTATTTTGTTTTTGTTTTTTTCAAAATCATGAGGAACAGATGTTTGACTTATTTAAAGGATGTTTAACACTGGTCTTCTAGCCCAAAGAGTAAAGATATGCTTCTGCTTTGCAAAAATGAAAACATTCAGCAAGTTTTCCCAAGAAAGAACATAGTTGGGGGTTTTATGGCAATCAATCTGTTTTGGCTTATTAGGATTTAAAAGGAGAGGAGCTCAGAAAAAAATCAAGTAAATGAAATAATTCTCAAATGTATCAAGACCAGGTTTACAAAATCACTAACAACAAAAACATCTACAAAACCATTTTCTGTTGGTACTATTCTGGAAAAATTTCAGACACAATTGATGTTAGAACAGTGCAAACAATTGTCAAAGCAAAATGCATAATTGCAGCTCTGATTAAGTGACACTATACATTATTAGTTAGAGAAAACAGCAGGAAAACATTTGGTTCAACTCCAAAGCTGATTGTGTTGAAGATTGAGTGTGGTGCTTTTAGCTAGTGTAGCAACTGTACAAAGAGTTCATGAGTCAGCAGAGGTTTTACTTTGGGAGCCCTTAAGCTACAAAATGAACATTTGTGTCACTTATATAAAATCAAATAGTACATGTACTTGAAAAATAAGTTTAAAAGAGACTGCAAACTCTGATTTGGGAATTACAAGCTGACCCAGGAAAATATTATTGCAGGTTTATAAACATGTAATGAAAACTGCATTTTTAAAAATGTATGATTTAACAAAAAAAAATTGTTATGCTTATATATAACCTGTTTGTCATCTTGCTTTCTTTAATCTGGCACTGGTGCATTGGTAGAAAGTTGTTGAACCTTAACTGGATTGAATGGAAACATGATTTTATTATAATCTAATACGAATATTACTAAAAGGGGGGCCATAGAGCTACAATATAACCACATTAAACCTAATTAAAAGAGTGGTATAGCAGGGGTGTCAAACTCAATTTCATTGAGGGCTGCATCAGGATTGTGTTTAACCTCGGTGGCCGGGGTGGGCATGGCCATCATGACATCACTTGTGTTGGCACCTGTGGTGGCACTCTATCAACAAAAACGGGCTCTTGAGTTCTGTTTTTGGCTGGGATGGCCTCCTGCAACCCTCTGCCATGAAAACGGAGTTGGGCGGTTATACGCAGCCCTCATGAGCTCCGTTTTTGCTGGCAGAGGCATCGCGGGTTGGTCCTTTGCTATTTCCAGGGCAGCCCTGTGGGCCAGATCTAAGCACCCTGTGGGCCGGATCTGGCCCCTGGGCTTTGAGTTTGACACCCCTGCAGTAGAGTAATTTAGTATAAGAGAAATGCTCCCCCGAGATTTAGTGGTAGGGTATTGTTTCATTCCATACTTTAGTTTTGAGAATTTGAAGAAAGATCTCTGGATGTCCCCAGAACAAGTTAAAATATTAAATGCTGTCCAGGACATTAAAAAAAAAACAACTATTAAGTGGAGATACTCTGGGGGTATTTTCCTGGTGAGACTCTTGATCTGGTGCCACCTGCAAGTGATTCTGTGTCAATGTCAAAATTGGGTAGATGATGCAATTTCTTCTAGCTAAATGATACAGCTCAAATCAAAAAAGTTTATTTTACAATTGCCAACAGGCATGTCTCACAATGGTAGAGGCAAGGTAGACTAATTTCCCATTATTAATGTCTCCTACCAATCCCCACTCTCCTAGTTTTCCTTCTCTCTCCTGAGCTGCTAGTATGGAGATCTTGTACTGGGTTTCAGAGCAGCCTTGCATTTAAAGCAAAAAAAGAACAAACAGAAGAAAAGTCATTTAAGCTTGTGCTTTCTTTTTGGGCAAAAATTCTCTCTATAATAACCACAGGTTCTTTTTTTAAAGGAACTCTAACTTCTTAAACACTTTGCAACAGTTTTGAATTTCAGTTATACAAGCTAAATGTTTCCTAATTTGAAAACAATGCATTAAAGAGCTAAGGTTTTCTAACTGAACACATAATGTGTTTCATCAATGATGGTTTCATCACAGGATACTCATAAACTTCATCTTCACAAAAAACATATATGCCTTGAGATGGAATGTGTTGATTGTCTCATTAGAACATTATATAAAGGTCAATGTCAGTATAATTTTAGGACAGCCTAGTTGATTGGTTGCACACACAACAGAGGGGCATCAGAGGAAATGGGGAGAAACAATGTATGACAGCTGCAAGGGCATGTCAGTATCAATAGTGAGTGATTATGATTACGGGCAACATTTGATTCAGTCCCTTTCCTCAGTTGCACTTCTGACCTGTCACTCAGATGAGATGAGGAAATACCATTGCTATTGTCAATTTCAGTCCAACTTCCACATATCTCAGATTTTTAATGCTGCAAAAAAATGGCAATAACTGACACATCCA
The DNA here is from genome assembly GCF_049901735.1 of Notechis scutatus. Taxonomy (NCBI): domain Eukaryota; kingdom Metazoa; phylum Chordata; class Lepidosauria; order Squamata; family Elapidae; genus Notechis; species Notechis scutatus. The sequence goes on along the minus strand of NC_142012.1, from coordinate 122,033,288 downwards.
GAAGAAATCCATGGGATTATGAACACAAATGACTTGTCAATTACAACTAATAATAAGGAGAAAGTATAGAAATCATTTCATGGCAGAAGCAGCAGAAAGACCACATCATGCTCATTCAGTCATTACACTGGCAGAAGCATCTGCAAAAACTAGATATTTGTCGTGCCATCAGAACAGGCCAAAATAGCCATCTAGGGCAGTGCCTAGTGACAGGAGAAGAGGGAACCTACCTGAAGCAAGCAAAGGTCAATAGGAACCGGACAGTTCCTGGATGAATTACCTTGACAAGCAAGGGTTTCAGATTGTTCATACAGCAAAATTTGTGTCTTGGAAAAAAATGAAGAACACTAAAACTGAAACAGCCAAGCAACTTCAAGCTGCCTCCCTGACTGGCTGAGAAGAAGTTGGAGGCAATGTCATGATACGTCCTCTAAAAATTGTTATCAAAGCATTTTTTGCTACCGTTAGCAGGACATAAAAGCTCTACAGCTATAATAATAAGTGAAGATTCAAATATCACATGACTTTGAAGCACTAGATCCATAGAATCAAAGGTCTACCACACTGGACTGGACTTGAGGTGCAGATTGTACAGGAAAATCTCAGAGATATCCTAACACATAGAGCAGGATGTAAGATGCAAGCAGGAACATGTACACCGATTGTCAGAACCAAGTAACTGGCAATTTGTATAGGAACATCTGCACAGTATATGGTCTAAACCCTCCCAGGTCCAAATGGGAGATTCCACAGAAGATCGTGGAGAATAACAGCAATAAAATTCTGGGGAACTTCCAAATCCAGGTATGCATGTACTGGCCATACGTACTAGACATTGTGGTAATAGACAAGGACCAGAATATACTGGTGCTACCTGACAACAATATTAGGAAGAGGCATGATAAGCCGGAGAAGTACCAGGACCTGTACAAAGAACTTAAACAATGTAGAAAGTAAAGGCCAAAGTGGTCCCAGTGGTGGTAGGAGCGCACAGGACTGTGATTCCTAAGCTGGGAGAGTAGTTCCAACAGATCCCAGGAAGAACATTAGAGTTCTCTGTCCACAAGAGTCCAATGCTAGCAGAAGCTAAGATATTGCACTGAAGTCTCAAACTCCCAGGCCCCTGGTAGGGGATCTGAGATTGAGGAAGACACATACCACCCATTGTTTGTTTGTTTGTTTATTTGTTTGTTTATTTGTTTAATTAATTTATATGGCTGCCCACTCACTTTCAGTGACTCTAGGTGGCTTACAAACAATAAACACACAAACACACTCCTTTAAAGGAAGAAACAGGATTTAAATCCAATAGGTGAGTGGATGGTTTCTTGGCTTGTCCTTTGAACAAATAAAAATGAATATTTAAAATAAAACTTTCCATGTGGCATGTCTTTAAAAAGTGTTTTCCATGTGGAATTGATCCCTCCGCCCTCAATATAGGATTGTTTGTGTTAGAGACAGACAATGCCATCAAGACATCTGGCACAATGCCCTGTCTCCACTTTCACTCTGTCCAGCCTAGCACTGATTGTGGAGGAGTCAGAATGTTTAATATTTCAACCAAGATGCTTAATATTTAAACAGAATGCTGCTTTAGGAGAGAATGCTGAGGCAGCACCAGAGTAGAGAGGGGCATGTGGTTAGGCTCACTTTCCCAAAGTGTTAGGCGATTCTCTCTGTGAATCCATAATACACAACTCCACTTAGGCATGGCAAACTGATCAGCTGTGAATATGTCTGCAGTTAATAAGACAAGAAAGGCAATTGGGCCTAACCCCAAGCTATATCTCTGTGGCAGATGAAGGAGACTCTCAAAATTACCACTGAAAAGTGTTTTTCTCATTTCTAAAGTGCATACAATTGAAATGAACAGAACAGACATTCAGGTTTACAATAGCTGGTTTCTGTTTTCATGTCATATTTGCATCCCGACCTTCCTCTGAGTGGGTGTCCACAGGGGAATGAGGGAGGACAAGTGGTTTGTGCCAGATGCCTTTTACACTCAGAACAATGTAGAGGAAGATATTCCATTTCATTCTCATAACAATCTGGCGGACAAGGCCATTTGTACTTCAAAAAATGTTTAAATAGAAGGAAATGCCTGGAGTAATGTAGCAAAAGACAAAAAGTCAAGATGACTTCTGAGGTTAGAACCTACACCATGTAAGAAAGAGGACTGAAGCATCAATACTGCTCTGCACACATCTTGCTGTAAAATTCTGCCCATCCGCCTTATTTAATGTGACTCATTCCCCCTTGGGGACTACTGGATTGCAAAACCCTGCTATGGACAGAGTGCCAGGCATTTTGCTGACCAAATCACTCATATTCAAGTAGAGTTGGACGATGGGCGTATATGTTCTCATGAGAGGACCAGAGGTAATGCCTTGCAGTTGCAATGTCATCTGGGATTCTTTCAAATTGTGACATTTGAAGAAGCAGACAAGAGTCCTCTGTGAAACAAGTAATACCACCTATTGTTCTGTGTTCTTCTTGCCTTTTGTCTACAGCCAGAAGGGAATGATGAGGTTGGTATGGAAAATGGGAAATGTGCCCTACAGAGACCAGCCATTGAAGGAGGTGACTGCAGAGTATCTCCCCAAGAAGCAATGACCTAACCCTGCCATTTGAATCACCATCCTGTTGTCAGCCTTTTCTTTTTAAGTAGGGAAGAGGTAGGGGAACAACTACACATGGCTGTGGATGAAGCAAGTTATCCAGATGCCTTCCAGTTGAGGCCAGGTCTAAGCTTGGGGTGTAAACTGCATTAATTACTCTTATGGGTGGCCTTAAGGCGAAGCCTGAATAGATCTCTCCTACAAATTCTCAGTGACGTTTGTACCATTGACCATAGCATCTCCTTGGATTGCTCCTGAGGGTTGAGAATTGAGAGCATTGCTTAGTTCTGTTCCTTTCTGAATGGGCAGTTTCATTTACTGTAGTACTGCAGTGGGAAGAATGGCAAAGCCCAGGGTTTGGCTCTCACCCCTGTTCTGTAATATCTATGTGAAGCCACTATAAGAGATCATCCATTGGTGTGAGGTGAGATATCATCCAGTTGTATATTTTCATCCCAGGCCCAGCCAGAGATGCAGCAAGAATCCTAACACAGTGATTGGAGGCAACTGAAACAGACTGAGACTGCATCTCAGCAAGATGGAGTTGGTGTTGTTACAGAGACCATCAGGTATCATGGATGTTCCATATGTCATTCTTGATGGTGTTGTACATCACTTGAAGGAGCAAGTGTGCAATTTAGGCTATTCCTAGATTCATGGCTCCTGTTAAAGAAGTGCCTCTGCCAGAAGCAATATTTCCAGGAAACTGGTGGTGATGCTGAAGAATCATGTCCTTGTCATCTCCTAGTTATAATACTGCACTTTTTTTTCTTTGAAGATACCTAGGAAAGTAGAACTGTCACAGAATGCTGTTCCTCAGCTGTTGATCCGTGCTAATTGGCTTAGCAAAGTGAAGACTTTGCTGCAGAGCTGCACAATTGGTGGACCCAATTCATGGTGCTTGTCTAACCTATAACACCCTTGCCTTATAGTGGCAAGTAGCCATTATACAGGTAGTCCTCGACTTACAACGATTTGCTTACTGACTGTTCGAAGTTACAATGGCACTGAAAAAAAGAACTTATAACCATTTTTTCACACTTATAACCATTGCAGCATCCCCATGGTCATGTGATTGACATTCGGATGCTTGACAACTGACTCACATTTATGACAGTTGCAGTGTCCCAGGGTCATGTAATCCCCTTTTGCAACCTTCTGACAATCAAACTTAATGGGGAAACCAGATTCATTTAACAACTGTGTTACTAATTTAACAACTGCAGAAGTCCACTTAATAAATGTGGTGAGAAAAGACGTAAAATGGAGAAAAACTCACATAACTCACTTAGCAGCATACCCTATGGGCTCAATTGTGGTCATAAGTTGAGGACTACCGGTACTTTTTTTTTTACCTACCACTTGAGAAGAAGGAAAATAGCAACCCTCTCACTTTGTACTAGCTATAGCATCGTGAAGTAAAAATGGCCCTCAACCTGTTAACATTTAGGAAAGCTGTAAAAGCAATTTTCTTTCTTAGGGACTTCAGTATGAAAAAATCCAGTTATGGAAACAAGTATTGATGGCATTGCAATTATATGTTTAGAGCTGATTATAATTACAAAAACATAAGAATAGGCTGGTTCCCGTGTGTTGCAATCAGGTAACATGCAAATGACAATACAAATAAATCGATAACTAAACTACACAATAGCATTAAAATCTAAAAGCTTCCGAAGAACTTTTTGATTTTCAATAAAGGTTTTAAAAATAGCTTGCATCCTCCCCTGGGCAGAGGGCATAAAAACTAGAGCAGGATCAAGTTCAGTAGATTTATGGATAGCTTTAATAGACCTCAGCTTCCAACTGCTTAATAGCAGCGGTAATGCTCCTTTCCCCATTTTAATATTGTGCTTAAATTTTAAAAAGCATAAAAGGAAAATAAATCTAGATTTTTTTGTGTAAAAAAAAATAGTTCTTCCATTAAACAAATTCTTGGTCTCTGTTATCTAAATAACTGATTCTACAACGTGTATTTGCTCTAAGCTACAATCCTGCATTTCACCTTAGTTGGTATTTTCTAAAATGCCTGTAAAAAGAACTTTGCATAAGAGTAGAGGAAGGACATCTATATATATTTGAGCTGTGCCAATAAAGGACTTTGCAGACTTGGATGCTTCCTTTGCATGCTCAACACACAAACATTTGGGATGACTTCGGAATGGAGTTGCTGAATGCTTATAGTTAAGGAAATTGCTTTAACCAGTTTTCCCATCCTGGGAGTTCTGTAAATATTTTCAGCCAAATGCACTCACCAAACCTTTTGCAAATCTTGAAAATGAGGAGATCTAGAGAAGAGCCAAACATGTTACAAGGCATAATTTTTATCTTCCTTATTTTAGCACATTTTTTCTCACTTTAGCACTAATGAGACAAGTTCATGCATAAAACTAAAGCAGCTTTTAAAAGTGCAGAATCTTACCTTCATTCTAGTGAGAAATACACATACACGCTGGTTGCTAACTTGTAATAGAGCCAGTTTTGTCTAGAGGTTAAGGCACCAGGCTAAAATTCAGGAAATAGTTAGTTTTAGTCCTGTTTAGGCATGAAAGCCAGTTGAGGGAAAATGCTAGGAAAAAACAGGAAAAAAAAAACCCTCTTACTAACTTGTAACAATTTATCTTTGTTGGAGCAAAGATAAAACCAAGGACATCTTCTTCCCTCCATCTTTCTGCAACACTCTAAACAGGATTAATATTCTTCAAAGGTTGATGCAGGCATGCCTCTCCATTCAGCTCATCTGCTGCCATCCTGCTACCATCTACCTAAAGAAGTGTGCTGAGCCAAGGGTTCCTCAGTACTCTGTAACGGTGCTCAGCTACTTAGCCAGCAGCAGTCTGAATACTTTATGACTCTAACCAATTCAGTGCAAGACTGCAATAATGAAGTAGTGAGGTATTTATATAGATTTTAAAAACACCTGACACTCAACTACTCTAGGGGAGTGGTGCAACCTCCCACCCCATTGCTTCCCCCAAAGACCATCAAGAATTAATATAAGAGAAGGGGCCAAGGAAGATGTCAGAGGGCTTAACCCAGTTCATGCTGAGGCAGCAAAACTAGCAAGTGTTTTTCCAGGCTGGGAAGGGGAGATGGGGTAGCAAACTTGTCCTTTTGACTGTACACAATGCACAGACAAACTCAACTCAGCATCATCTGACCACAATTCAGAGCAAACACAAGTCAACGATAGAGTCAACGATAGAGCAGTAATTTTCATGCTGGTATGGTTTTCAACCACTATCTCAAGATGGCGGTGGGTGGGGTGGATGGCATTTTACCTCAGTAGTAGGGAAAACCTGAAAGTCCTACTGAATTCAGTAAAATTGCCTCTATGTGAAATCAGATAACCTACAAACTATAAGTGTTACATATGGCTGACCTTTCCATTATCCACCAAGCATCTCTACCTTGTAAAAGTAATTATAATTATGCCCTAATCAATTGTTAATTTTTATTCTGATTTTTAGCAACTAAACCAATGACCAATCTCACTGAAATAGACATACATTTGTAGAACAGATTGATAGTATTATATAGGTAGTAGTCCTTAACTTATGATCACAGTTGAGTCCAAAATTTCCGTTGCTAAGAAAGGCAGTTGTGATAACCACTTGTAAGATGGGGCCAAAACCACATTGCTTAGCAGTGGAAATTTTGGGCTCAATTGTGATCATAAGTCAAGAACTAACTGGAACAGTGCAACTTCATAAATACATGCCAGTTGCTTTTTTTTTCCAAAAAGTTATTTTTTTTTATTTTTTACACATCTCTTCATGTGAGCAATGTGGTTCCAGATTACATTTATACATAGTCATACTTACAATTCCATCTATCTTATATCACCTGTCATGATCCATTCCACTCGTCTTTAAATAAATTTCCATTTCATATCTCAATTCATTAATTCAATATCATTTCATCCACACATAAATTTTCAGTTCTTTCCCCCTATTATTTCCATTTTCAGCTTACCACCTATTTTATTTTGCATTGTACACCATTATTATTCTTAATTTTATCCCATTTCAGTGACTGTCCAGTCTCTTCTTAAAAACCTCCAGTCACCCACATCTGAAGGCAAGCTGTTCCTCAAGTTAATTGTTTTCACTGTTAGGAAGTTTATCCTTAATTTCAGGGGGCTTCTTTCCTTGATTACTTTCCATCGTTTCTTGTCCCGGCTCTCTGGTGCTTTTGAAAATAAATTGACCCCCTTCTCTTTGTGGCAACACCTCAAATACTGGAATACTGCTATCATGTCCCCCCTAGTCCTTCTTTTCTCTATTTTCACCTTTGTGGCACACACATAAGACCTGACCTTAACACATTGTGTCATAACTGGAGCTGGTGGCTCCAGATCAAATGCTATAGGTTCTCAGTTTTCAATAATGTGGTTTCCTTTGGTTTCATCTTTGTGATGATATGATGAATCTATTTTGTGATTGGTAAACTATAGTTTGAGTGAAGTAAGCCATAATATTTTATTCAAGAGCAGGCAACATGAAAACGTAGCCTCAGTGTTTCAAATAGGTTTCTTGGGACCCTCTAAGTGTCACTGAACTGCAGTTCCCAGTATATCTTTCAATTGGCCATCTTGGCTGAAATTCCTGGGAATATAGTTTCCCGTTGTGATGCAGGTGATAAAGATGTCATTTAAATAATGAGCAAAAGAGCTGAAGAGTGGGCGATGCTACAGACCTTGCACAACACAACGGGATGTGCTGGGATTGCAAAAAGTAAAGCAAAGCTGCCTCTTTGTTGCTGGCCTTTTTCACACTTGGCAATTTGATGTTGCTGGCTGAGTTTCTTGCCCAGAACAGTAAGCATTTTTTTTCCTGGTGCCTCCGCCATCTATGTGCAGGCATTTTCCTCTACTGGCTAGCATTCCTTCTTCCCCTAACTTGTTCTTGGGTTTGGTGCAAGAAATTCTTTTGTAACCGGTCTTAAGGGAGAGTGAGGAAAATGTTGGATTCTGTTTAAGAATCAATTTGCCAGTTAGGTAAAACTTTCAGATAGTGATTGTAGGCCTGGGAGGAGGAACACTAGGAGGGAGAATTAGAGATAAAAAGAGAAAAGCAAATCTAGCAGCTAGGAATTTGATCCTCTAAGTTAGTCCTCCTCCTCTTTCTTTTACTGCTGCCTGAAGCTGAACTGCATCCAACTGAGAAAACTCCCCTTGTCTGCGGTTAGGACAACAGAGCCAAGAGGCAGCTGCAGACTTCCCCAGCACCCTTTTTTCTCCTCAGTCTGTAGCTCTCTTAGAGTTTTCTCAGGATCATGAGGGGTCAGAAACATGTTTGGTTTTTCTTTTGCCAAAAAGATTGCCGATGCTCTTACTGATTTATTTGATTACATTTATATAGCCTCGTGTTTCATATATGACTCCAGATGGTACATATACAATTAAAAGAAACAACACTATCAAAACAAAAAGCCAAAATGGTTGAAATATAAAAGTTAAACATCTATACATAGAACAAAAATACCATGAGACAGTGCATTTCAAACCTATGAATCTTGTAGCTATTTTGCAGGCTCTATAATTCCATGGGATCCCCAGGTCCCATGACAAAACCAAGTTTTAAGGACCTTCTGGTAGGGTCAATGTGATGGTGGGGTAAAATGTTCTAAGGGTGGGTGCCATGGCAGAAAAGCTCCTGGGTCCTGTCAAATGAAGCTCTTTAGTTTACAGTATCCACAACATGCCCCTCCTGCCAGACCTAAGGAGATGGATGGGTGGAAGTAACCAGGAAGAGACGGTCCCACAGATAACCTGGTACCCTAATATGTAGGGCTTTAAATGTCATAACCAACACATTGAATTGAACCTTGAAAATTTACATCAGTAACATTTTTTTAAAAAAAGTTGACATGCCACATGGCAAATTGTAATGTGGCTGTTGAATTTCAGTATAGCGTGTTTTATGAATTGAAACTTTATGGCTGGTAAGCCATGGCTTGCAATTCAATATGGCACATAAAGCCCCCAGCTATGACTTACTCAACAAACTATGTCTATGCCAATTATGGTCATCAAGTGACCTACATATATATTTGAAGGCCAAGTTTGTACACAACTCTAAGCTGTGAAATGCTCTACAGACCTAACCCTCAGTAGATTATAGAATACACTATGGTTAGGCAAACCTTGACTTGATCTATGATCTCTAAATAAAGTCAAATACTGACCAAAGTGTTATAGGTTAAACTAGTTTTGCCAGATTTGGTACAGAAAGGCTTTGCTTGAGGGATGCAGATTATTAATGAGAAGAGCTCCTGTTAATTAAAGGACCACTTCTAAACTAGTACAGCCAGCCCAGACAAGATGGTTAGGAACTGGTAGAAACCAGGACCTCCTGCTACCTGATTCTGTCTTGAAGGACAGGAATATGGTCTCTGAAACATTCCTATAAAACATGCAGTGGTAATTTACTTTACAACCAAGTGATTTTATGTACAGTATTATATGCATGAACATGCTTATTGTAATACTGTAGGACCCTTGTTAATTTTCCATCTTCTAGAAAAGCTGGCTCTTTATGCTGCCTGTTTAAGGAAGGGAAAGGTAAGAAAATACCTGAAATTCCCTGTGTACTAGAAAATAAGCTTTGGGAACTCCACACAACATGTTTAGACATTATATTTCTTTTCTTAGCACTCTAATAATCAAACTTCATCTCAGTGATAACAGAACCATTTAACACAAGCAACAGAGGCATAATCCAATACTCAATTCTTAAAGAGTGAACAGATGCAACACACATTTCATAAAACCATGTATTTTATAGAGCTGTAGGGTAATGAATTACATGCAAATAAGATATGGATAAACGTGTTCTGAAATAGAAAAGCCAGAAAAACTTTCAAGTGTGAAACATCCAAACTGTAATTCTGTGTGGTTTGAAAGCCTTTGGGGAACAATTGGTTCTGAACTCTGGGAAGAATCATCTCTCCCTTTTCGGACTGCTTGTGGACAGATGCTTGTAGGCCATAACTGAGTGGTCAGGAGAATTTCAAATCATCTGGATTTCCACATAATTATTAAGCCACAGCAGAAAGTTGGTTGTTGCTTGATATCATGTGTCAGCTCAACTTTTGCACTCTGTAAACAGTGGTTATTAAGTAATGTGTAAACCCAGCATATTCTGACATTCAAAATGATGAAAACATAGTTTATCATGATGCATGAACTAAGAAGTTATATATCAGCCTAACTTATCTCACAAGACATTTGTGAAGATGACAGTGTGAGAGAAAAATGGACATTTCTGTTATAAATGAAACTAATTTTTCCACAAGTGGCATTATGTATACTAAACTAGATAGTTGGACTTTCCCACCACGATAAAACCTGTAAATCTTAAATCTAAGGTGCACAGCAGCTCATCCCACCTTACAGGGTTGTTGTTTTGGGAAAATAGGGAATACAAATACCCCTTGATTTGCCACAGTTCATTTAGTGATTATTCAAAGTTACAACGGCACCAAAATAAGTGACTTATGATCACTTTTCACACTTACAACTGTTGCAGTATCCCCATGGTCACATAATCAAAATTCAGATGCTTGATAATTGCTCATATTTATGATATTTGCAATGTCTCGGGATCATTTGATCACTTTTTGTGACTTTCTGAGGAGCAAAGTCAATGGGGAAGCTAGATTCGCTGAACTGTGTCACTAGCAACTGCAGTGATTCACTTAACTGTGGCAAGAAAGGTCATAAAATGGGATAAAGTTCACTTAGGAAATGTTGGGTTCAATTGTAGTTGTACGTTGTATTAGTTATGTATAATAGGTACCCCCTCAGTGGAAGGGGAAGGTACCAGAGTTCCGTGCACCTTTGGCATATGACTATGGACCAGAGGTGGTATTCAGCAGGTTCTGACCAGTTATGGAGAACCGGTAGCGGAAATTTTGAGTAGTTCAGCAAACTGGCAAATACCACCTCTGACTGGAGATTTTACAGTATCCTTCCCCTGCCACGCCCACCAAGCCACGCCCACAGAACCGGTAGTAAAAAAAGAAATGAATTCCACCACTGCCATGGACCACATTTGGCCACATGACCACGGAAGTTTCTTCAGACAATGCTGGCTCCCTTGGCTAAGAAATGGAGATGAGCACTGCGCCCTAGTGTCGGGCACAACTGGACAGAAAAGCCTTCACCTTTTTTATAATAAAGGCAGGATAACGTTTTAATAAACATTGCCAGTCTTGAAGGGAATGATTCAGTTTGAATGAAAAAGAAATTCAATCTTTTGTTGGTACCATCTCTCCTCATGATGCAAGAAGGATAAATTAAAACAGGGAATGGTCATAGTGGCTATATTTTCTCAGAATAGTGTGTAAAACAGAAACCAAGTCATTTGTAGCAATCAGCTATAACTTTACAAAACAAAAACTCCTTAAAGAATTTGCAGGGTGGATTTTCAGAATATTGAGCTATGGATTTGGTGTGAAATACGTTATTGGACCAAGGTTTAGTTTTATATTCCAAAGAAAGTATCTGTAGCTCAGGGTTGTGGAGTTCTTGATGCTGAGTTTGGTTTGTGTCCAATGATGTTGCCTATCTGAGTTATGAAACATCTGCAAGCAAACAACCAAGTCAAAGAGCACCCAAAGAGACATACAGTATCACAGAAGTGAGTACACCCCTTCACATTTTGTAAATATTTAAGTATATCTTTTCATGTGACAACGCTGAAGAAATGACACTTGGCTGCAATGTAAAGTAGTAAGTATACAGCTTGTATAACAGTGCAAATGTGCTGTCCCCTCAAACTAACACAACACACAGCCATTAATATCTAAACTGCAGGTAACAAAAGTGAGTACACCCCTAAGTGATGTCCAAATTGGGCCCAAGTAGCCATTTCCCCTCCCTGGTGTCATGTGACTTATTAGTGTTACAAGGTCTCAGGTGTGAAGGGGGAGCAGATGTTTTAAATTTGGTGTTATCGCTCTCACTCTCATACTGGTCACTAGAAGTTCAACGTGGCACCTCATAGCAATGAACTCTCTGAGGATCTAAAAAAAAATGAATTGTTGCTCTACATAAAGATGTCCTAGGCTATAAGAAGATTGCCAAGACCCTGAAACTGAGCTGCAGGATGGTGGCCAAGACCATACAGTGGTTTAACAGGACAGGTTCCACTCAGAACAGGCCTCATCATGTTCGACCAAAGAAGTTGAGTGCCCATGCTCAACGTCATATCCAGAGGTTAGCTTTGGGAAATAGATGTATGAGTGCTGCAGAGGTTGAAGGGGTGGGGGTCAGTGCTCAGACCATATGCTGCACGCTGCATCAAATTGGTCTGCAGGGCTGTAGTCCCAGAAGGAAGCCTCTTCTAAAGATGATGCACAAGAAAGCCTACAAATGGTTTGCTGCAGGCAAGCAGACTAAGGACATGGATTTCTGGAACCATGTCCTGTGGTCCACTGAGACCAAGATAAACTTATTTGGTTCAGATGGTGTCAAGTGTGTGTGGCGACAGCTAGGTGAGGAGTACAAAGACAAGTGTGTCTTGCCGACAGTCAAGCATGATGGCGGGAATGTCATGGTCCGGGGCTGCATGAATGCTGCCAGCACTGGGGAGCTACAGTTCATTAAGGGAACCATGAATGCCAACATGTACTGTGACATACTGAAGCAGAGCATGATCTCCTCCTTCGGAGACTGGGCCAGAGCAGTATTCCAACATAACAACTCCAAACATATCTCCAAAATGACCACTGCCTTGCTAAAAAATGCTGAGGGTAAAGAACTGGCCAAGCATGTCTCCAGACCTAAACCTTGTTTAGCATCTGTGGGGCATCCTGAAATGGAAGGTGGAAGTGTGCAAGGTCTCTAACATCCACCAACTTCATGACATCGTCATAGAGGGGTGGAAGAGGATTCCAGTGGCAACCTGTGAAGCTCTGGTGAACTCTGAGCCCAAGAGGGTCAAGGCAGTGCTGGAAATAATGACATTTTGGGCCCAATTTGGACATTATCACTTCGGGATGTACTCACTTTTGTTGCCAAGGGTTTAGACATTAATGGCTGTGTGTTGTGTTAGTTTGAGGGGACAGCAAATTTAAACTGTTATACAATCTATATACTCACTACTTTATATTGTAGCCAAGTGTCATTTCTTCCGTGTTGTCACATGAAAAGATATACTTAAATATTTACAAAATGTGAGGGGGTGTACTCACTTCTGTGAGATCCTATATCTATTTATGTCTTGTTCCTGCCCACTTGGAGCTAAAAATCCAATTTAACTCAAAGGATTATTGCTGCAGGGAGAACTTGGTGGGTTAAAATTAGTAAGAACAGGAGAAGCAAGAGATGTTGTGATATTAAGCAAGAAACGCTTGAAAATGTAAAAAAAAACATTTCCTGGAAGATTATTCTTGCAGCTGAAAGGATTACAGAGATAAATTCAGTATTTACTAGTATAAAGAATCTTATCTCTATTGCAAGCAGTGCTAAAAAAATTATCACTGTCTTCAATTTTTGAGGCTATAGAAATGAACCTATGTGTTAGCATGGAAATCAGAAGAAATGCCTTAAGTTTGAACAGACAAGTGAAAACCTAAGTCAATCTGACCTCTGGTGGAGAACAGAAGGAATATCAGACCTGCAAATGTTTAAAGTGAAATAAATGATGCATTAAAAGTGCACATTTGAAAAATATTTACAGCACACCCAAAACTTTGTGGTTTTGCACTTCTAGTACTGGAGTGAACCAGACTAAGAAAGAATGACATAACCTAAAGATGTCATATCAAGTCTCAGTCCACAATGAGTAAGACATCCTCCCCAGAATCTCACAAATACTAAATCTAAACTTGATAGAATAAAACTCTTTATTTTCCTATGAAAGTCTTTTACCATGCTCATTTATCATTTTAAAAACAATGTTTTCCTTTTTCTTGTACAATGGAAATAAAACACTCATAAAGTTTTCCTAAGCCGGAAATGAAATCAATGTAAATTTCCTATAGTGAACCGTTGAAACTGGAAGTCTGGGTCACAAAATAAAGCCAGGAGAACAGATATAAAATGTTAAAATCAATGTGGAAACTATAAAAGTATAGCAACGCTTTTAAAATAAAGCTACATTACTTTTTTAATGGTTTCTCCATTGCCCCGTTACAGGTACATGGGTAGAAAAGCCCTTTTAAGCTTTCTAATTTCATCATTCAGTTCTCCAGATGGGGAGGAGTTTCTATTGTAAATTTTAATTTTCCCATCCATTATTGTGTATAAGAACATGGGGATTCAATCAGCATTTGTTACTCCACACCATGATTTATCACACTAGCTTGCAGGGAACTTTGACTGTATCCCCATGTACATACAGCACATGCAGGAGACACCATTGGTGTTCCCTGCAGCTGTACTATTCATCCCTTGTTGCAAGTAGACGTTATGTATCTCTAACACAAACACAACTCCTTCCTTGCATATACCCCACTGTATATGCAGCTGAGCCTTTCTGCTGCACGCACTAGATCTGCTCTCTATTCTGAATGGCATGGGGAAGTAATCCAAGTTTCTTTTCAGATTATTTCTTAACAGTAAACAGTGCTATAAACCCTGCTACCATTCACAGACCTCTCCTAGCAACTGGTTCCAACGAAAGAAAACTGCAAGAACTTGACTAATGCCTATATGGTTGGACTGATTATTCCTATAATCAAACGAACCATAGTGGTTCTGCTGGCTGCGAATCCTTTCTGAATAAAGTTCAATTCCTCATGGCTTGTTGGGTCCATCGGGTGACACATCTAAGGCAGGTTTTGTGCTCTTACTGGATTGTTTCTGGGATCGCTGTTTCTTTGGAACTTCCCCAGCAGCTGCTACAGATTTTTGGACTGGCTCCTCAGTATCCTCTTTTACCTTCTTTACCCTAGTTTTGCTTTTGACAGGGTTAGAGAACGTAAGGCAAGTTTTGCTGAATTCCAGGGGAAATATTCCCACATCTCCATCAAAGCGATTCTTGGAGACCTGTAAGTAGCGCCTGCCTGGTCCTGTCGTTAATTTCCTATCTTGCAGGATCAACACATTGTCAGCCTCCTGGCTGGCCTGCAACAGACAGACAGAAAAATAACAGTATGATTAGAACAGGGCAGACAGAAAGATCAATTGACTGGATGGGTGGGTATTTGTCTAGTTCCTTGAGAAAAACTTTTACCAAGAAGGATTTACCTTTGCAGATCCAAAAATGGAAGATGTTTGCAACTCTTTTTCTTCATCTTCTTTGCGGGGATGAATGATCAGGGTTACATGGCAATTGTTGTCGGTAGCAAATTTTCGGAAAGTACCCACAATGTAGTCTTGGAGGGCAAGCCTAGGCAGCAACAAGGCAGTATAAATAATACACTTTGCTGTAAAAGCTCATGAATATCTGAACAAAATGTGTTTTTCTTTTTCGGTGAACAAATAGCGCTAAATTGACAAGAGGATACAAAGCAGATATTTAACACTGTTTAGTACACACCCTGAAATGTTATGGCATTACAAGCTACATCAATTTAAGTCAGAACAGGCATCCTGAGCAAATGTTTAACCAAGAATAAGCAACTGGAAACAGGATCATGGGATTTGCACATGCTCTTCTCGTATCTCTTAATGCAGCTTGCAAAACGTGGACAGAGCAAAAGCAAAGGAACAATGTTATAAACTGATTCTATGCTAAGGAAACATGAAATTAGAGGATTACCTGTCTATACTGAGTTGCTCCTGGCCCATCATAAACTGGAGATTATCAATGACAACATGGGCAATGTCATACATGTACACAGCATGGAGCATGGTATCAATTACTGTCCTGCATGAAAAAATTATCAAGGTTACACACATGTAGAGGTTAATTTACTCTGCCATTCCTACCTAGTTCAAATAAGGAGTTTTTAAACAGAAAAATTTCCTGCAGGTTAAAACATGTCTGCAGTCTCAATTAATTTAGAGTAACAAATACATTTATAAAATTATGACTAAATAAGGTATCTTAAAACCCTCAGAATCCCAGGAAAAATTAATTCCATTAGTAGCAACCAGAACAAAGAATGAAGAGCTGAAGAATTTATCTGAAACATTCATTTACACATTGTAATATACAATTTGTATTCTGCAGTAAAGGAAACCACATGATATTGCATATTTAAGAGGAACCAATTGCCTTAACGTAAAATAGTGTACTCACTGTATAATTTGAGACCAATCTCAATATTTGCTAGGCAAATAGTGCTTTGTAACACACCCACCCCTCAACCTGTGCTAGAATATCTCTGGATTTTCTATCGTATTGTCTTATCCAAAAGGATGACATAATGGTGGCTTAGCAAAGTAATGGGATGCAATTCCCAGACTAACAATACATAGAGCTAGTTAATTTAGTCTTACTTTGGCCTTACTACTAAATGTTACATTTTTTTCAAGGATACTTATACTACTGCTTCAATACTCAACTGCTTCAAAACTCATCAAATTTGGTACTCGATAAATTTGATGCGAAAATATTGTCTAAGTACTCATTGCTTGGAACTCAACAGGCTGTGATAGGAAGAGGGGGGGATGGCTGCGGAGAATGGACAGAAAGTTGGTTATGCCGAGCAGTCACTGACATAGGAAAAGGGACAGCCAGAAAGCCCTTCCAGGCCGAAACAAAGGGTCGGTCACAAGGTAAGTCATGTGGTTTGCTTGGCTCTCATTTTTAGTACTGGTTGAGCCTCTGAGAACCAATTAACAATGAATACTGAGGTACCATTGTATTTCTTTCTGAATTATATCTATTTGCTGCTAATTAAACAGAACTAAGATTGCAAACTCAGCATTACATTAATTATAGCACTGTTTCACTTCTACTGACTCATAAAAAAGCAATAATCCATGATATACAAAGTAGGAAGCTGCTACCCCAAATTTTACTTGATGTTCTGTTGTCCATAGAAGGTCATGAAATGAAGTGGAAGATCCTCAAACTTGTCTGCCCATTCATCATATTTTTCCAGTTGCTCATCCAGTTTTTCCATGGCAAATTGAGTAAGCATGATCTTGGCCAAACGCACATTATGGATCTCAAAGCTGCCCCATAATGTATTAACCCCTTGCATGCAGAGATCCAGGGCATATTCACTTATGAAAGTGGTCTTCCCACTGCCTGTTGGACCTGATTCAGAAAGACAAAGGCACAATTAGTAAGAAAGGCAGTTTGATCCAAATTATGTAGAATATGGTTTCACCTGGAACAAACTGACACGCCCTTTCCTTTTATGGGAAGCTACATTGGCTACTCTGCAGGTTCTCTGTGGATAAGAAATGCAAATAGGGAACTATGTCACAACACAATATTTTCCCCATTGACTGTAACATTCCACTCACCCATTACAATAGTACTTCTAGAATGGTTTGACCGCTATTTAGTAATGTAATAAAAATCATGCTTGGAATAGTATATCAAATCTCCCATAGACACCTCTGCATACTCCAGTACATACAGCATCATAGAATTGCAGTAAGTCAGAATTTCATTTACTTTCATCTTCCCTTTTGCCAGAATTGGAAACATGCACAATTTAACTTAATAGCAGCACAGAAAATAAGTTAAATTTATTTTAGAACTCTCCAATACCTCTTTCTTTTTCTTTCTAATAATCATCACTTCTATTAAGTAAATTGTGCTTCTCCAGACAAAAATATCATATGGAAGCAGAAAATCATGAGCTTATGGGAAACTGGTTTTCAAATCATAAGCTATGACAAGTAAGCCAAAATCTGACAAACAGCTGAAGAAAATTGCAGCAAATATTTCAATGATTACATATGCTGATGGAGGAAGGATGAAAGGGAAACCACAATATATTGCTGCCTTGACTTATTTATAAAAATAATAAAAGCAGGATATACATAAATATATAAGTAAATAAAATATATACTCACCTGTGAAAACAGTGAGCTCTCCTTTGCGGTGGCCTTTGAGAAGTTTGCTCAGTTCTGGGAAACGAGCCCATTTGACTCCAGCCACCTGATCTACATTGACCAATTCCCCATACACCTCTTCCCGCAGTTGACAAAACGAAATTATAGATTTGTGACCAGCTGGCAGAGCTGAGCGTACAATCTTGGTAAGGTTCATACCACTGCTAAACGCTTCTAAAGGTCGAAGCTGTTGATCACTTGGTCGCACCAAGTAACAACGCTTAGGATTCAGCTTACGTGCAAAATGTTTAGCAGATTCCCAGGACCGGAGATCCTCTCCTAACCATAAAGTGATCCTTTTAAACTGTTCTAAGTAGGGAAGTAAGGCTGGGGGAAGACAAGAAATCCCACGAGGCAGTGCCAAGGTGGGTAAACCAGTCACCTGATGCAACACCAGAGCATCCAACTCTCGGCCAGTCAACACCACTTCTGTATCACGCCGACTGATCAGAGGCAAACCAAAGAGATTGTGATAGGCATTGGGACGAGGCAACATATTCTCCACATGGTGTACTCTGTCCCCTTGGTGCTCAACTCGGAGGAGCTTCAACCCCTTCAAGCTGGTGCCAGAAGGACTGAACCATGGGAAGACCAATGCTTGACCAGTCCGAAGAAAACGCACCCCAAAATGTTTGAGAGTGGCATTCGACACGCTGGAAATGCCAAACATAGCCTTGACGTCTTTTGTCTCCTGCTCATCCAGCAATTGCCAGAGAGGCAAGGCTCGGTCCCATATGTGCTTGGCGTCCTCCCCAGTTGGGTCGCTTTGCTCATGAATACTGTGCCTGTCGCTTAACGTTAGTCCTTTATCCTGCAGCTCTACGTTGGCCTGGAAATCTTGCCAATTACCTTCGACCAGCGTGGCCGTGCAGATGAACTGGCCCGTCGTCTTATCAATAAAGAGGCTGTAACTATGGCGGAGCTGCTGTTTATCCCCCACAAAAATACTGGGCACGTGAATGCAACTGTAGCCATCGTGAAAGGGGATTTTCTGCGTTTTGAGGTACTGCCGGATCTCTGTGACCGAGGCAGGAGGAATCGGCTCCTGCACCGGCGGAAGCTTTTCCTGTTTGTAGTGCTTACAAGGAGAGCTCCCAACGAGCGTCCAGCTACCTGGAAGGCGCCGGGGACGCCAAAGGAGCCGTGACGTCACCGAGAACATTTTTATCTACGTCCTCTCAGCAACCTCATAGGGTGCAGCCTCCTCGCTCTACGACCCTGCAGTGGCGTTTCCTAAACTGGCCCCCGGGGAAGCACCTCTCCTCCTCCTCCCGAGGAAAAGCTTCCCCCCCCCCCTTTCCTAAACTGCAAGACCCTCCCATGCCGCTGCCCTCCTCCTTCCAGCTTGCGGGGGAGCTGCACCCCCCATCCCGATTCCCGCCGCTCTCCGGCCGAGGCTGCCTACAAAACCTCCCCTCCGGCCGCAGCCTGACCGCACAGCTCGGCTCCCGCCTCTGGCTCCGGATCAGGGCATCGGCTCCCCACGTGCAGCAGTGGCGGAAAGCGCGCCACGACCTCCCTTCAAAACCATCACTTCCGAGAGCGGCTGCGCGAGAGGAACCAACCCGGATACAAACACCGGCTTGGCGGAACACACGGACTTCCCCCCCCATAGAGATAAATAACAAGAAAACGAAGCTTTCGGGCCCACAAGGCAGAAATTCGAGGGCGGCAGCCACGTGTGGAAGCTGTTGGTATCTGGCCATTTTTGCAGCCTTAGGAAGACCGTCGTAACCTAACCTCAGCCGTACATCCAAGCCCTTCCTGGCGATTTCTGTTGCTTTGCATCACGCAAACTGGGTCTACGTTGCAATTTTTAAACAGATGCTGGCGCCCCAGTGGTTTGCCCCCTCCTCTCTTGCGAAGATAAACCGGAGGCAACATGCCAGGAGAAGCCTGGAGTTTCTGTACATTTCTTGCGAGTCGCAGAAAAAGGGGGGACGGGGCTTTAAAAGCAAAAGCATTCCACGGGCAGAGAGAGAGAGAGAGTGTACGCTAGAGCGGCGCCGACCCCGTGTTGCTTCCTGCTTCACTTCCGGTTCCGAGTTCCGGTGCGGGTCGCGTTGCCAACGACGATGACCGGCCGGGGGACCCCGAGCCGCTTCTTGGCCAGCGTCCTGCGGAACGGCGTGGGCCGCTACGTGTGTCAGCTGCAACGCATCACCCTGACGGTCAGCCAGCACATGCCCAACTCGCTGGGCGCCAGGTGGGGAGGCAGAGGGGTTGCAGCGGGCGGGCCCGTGTCTCTGCAGGTTTCGGGACCGTCCGAATTCATTGTTAAGCAGCGCAGGTGTTAAAAGTGAGATAAGGCAGGTGATCAGGGGGCTCATATGAACAACGGTTGCAGGACTTGGGTATGTCTAAATCTAGTGAAAAGAAGGACTAGGGGTGATAAGAGAGCAAGCACTGCTCCAATGATTGAGCGGTTGCCACAAAGAAGGAGGGGTCCGATCTGTTATTCAAAGCAACAGAAGACAGAACAAGAAACAATGGGTCAGGGGTCCCCAAACCTGGCAACTTGAAGACTTGTGGACTTCAACTCCCAGAATTCCTCAGCCAGCTCTGCTGGCTGAGGAATTCTGGAAGTTGAAGTCCACAAGTCTTCAAGATGCCAAGTTTGGAGGCCTCTGCAATGGATGGAAACTGTCCAAGGAGAAAAGCAAACGAGAACTTAAGGAGAATTTTTCCTGACAGAACAACTTCAATCAATGGAACAACTTGCCTCCAGAAGTTGTGGGTGCTCCCTCACTGAAGGTTTTTTAAGAAGAGATGAGACCACCATTTGTTTGAAATGGTCTCGGGTTTCTTCCTTGAGCAGCTGGTTGGACTAGAAGACCTCCAAGGTCCCTTCCAACTCCGTTATTTGCTTCCTCCTTCCTGATATTTTGACATTGACTCCTAGCTTCTTAGGAACAAGAAGGGGAAGCCCTGGCCTCCCTCCTGTGCCACAACAGCTGAGCCACGACGCCAGTTAATAGTATAAGCATTTCATATTGCAGCTCTTGCTTTTCTCCTGTTTTTTTTTTTTATTTAATGTTACCATCCAAAGTAATATCTTTGTTCCCAAGGATGTAATAGAACTGACCAATATTTCTATATCCTCGACTCAATCTAAGCCATTTTCAGACAGCAATTAAAGGTACTTTCTGTAAAAGCAGAATTGAACAATTGTGGTTAAAATTCACAAATAAAGGCTAGACAGTCTAATATTCAGTAGATTATTTGCCCTGTTAAGTCTGTATGGGTTTGTGGAATGCTTACTCCAAACATAGGCACCCAGTACATGTTTTTTAACAAATGAAGATATTTATATAATTTGGTTCGTTTTCATGAGTTGCATAATATCACTGGCATCGAATGCAAAACATTTGGAAATGCCTACTTCTGCCTATTTTGGAAAAGAAGTGCTGGACTTGGTGGACTTTTGTCCTAAGAGGGTTCTTCAATCAAAATAATTTTATAGAAAAGTTCCGTGTCCAAGTAGACTTCATTGATTCAGGAATGTAATCCCTCACTTGATTTAAGTGTATTTTTTAAACACCTCAATGCAAATATTTTTTGATCTGGTTGTAGAGAATATGTTGAAGAAAAGATAGTGGATTTTGCAAGGCAGAACCCTGGGATTGTGGTTTATGTAAACCCAAAGAAATGCAGGATCCCCACATTGGTTGCTGAATACTGTGAGTATGGAATGTAGTGCTGAATAAAACCAAATAGAGAATAATCTGTTTTTTTTAACTGCCATTAACCAAGAAATCTGCTCCTAAGACTTAGCTGTCTCCTAAAACATAGTCAGGATGGTTTTCTTATTTAGCCAGATCACAGTTGGTGTGATCTAATTGTTTTAGTGAAAATTTGAGTGTTATGTTAAGCCAGTGTGGACAGAAAGATTATAAATATGGAAAACAAAATGAATCAATCATGAGTGTCCTTTTAACAAGGTTATGTAAGCACAGGGACCTTCAGTGTCTTGCAAAACAGCAGTCAAACTTGCTGTTTCTCTATAACTAACCTATCTATAACTATCCCCAATGTGAGTTTCCAGATGTATTGAGGTTGGAACTCCCAGTATTCTAAGACAGCAGATATTTTGACTCTGCAAGGAAGCAATATTGTGAGTTGTTGTCTCACTGTCTGTGAAGAGCGTCCTGATAGAATAATTAAGTAGAAATGTCTGTATCTTCATTGGAAATCCTGAACAAGCTAGTTTGCTTCATTAAAATGTAAAATTACAGAGATTGAGGAATTTGAAACCCCAGCTAATCCAGACAAATGTGACTTCTAAGATGGAACAAGTTTGTAAACAATTTTTCTTTCTAGTGAATGGAAATGTGAAGGAGGAGCCGTTAACCAGCAAGACTGCAGAAGAGATTGCAGATATTGTCCAAAAAATGGCCAACCAGTCTGGCCTAGAAATCATTCGTATCCGAAAACCTTTCCACACAGATAACCCCAGTATCCAAGGCCAGTGGCATCCTTTCACAAATAAGCCCAGCGTGCTCAATGTGCAAACCATAGGAGCCAGACTCCAGTCACTGGAAAAATAAGGCTATGCTATATGGCCTGTGACATTTATGAATGTGATATCTCTTGCACACAGGAAATATTTGCTACCTACGAAAGTGGGTACTGAAGGGAAATGACTGACTTGTGGTTGCGAACTCTACTATTGGGTGGTTCTAGGCCTGTCTGGTTATGCCAGTAGCCTTCTTCCCATTGTACTTTGCAGTTTAATTCTTACTGAAAATAAAGGATGAAACTTAATTTACTCTGGCTCATCATTTCTTTAGACCAGACATGGGAAGCTTGCAGTCTTTCCTCCCTACATAAATTTTAAAACAATTAGTTTTAAAATACAGAGAAGCTTATTGCGAAGGGTTCATGGTTCTAAAGAAGGAAATCATCCTGTTTTGAACACTCTTTTCCTGGTTTCTTAGATTGAAGCATGTCTTTTATTAACTCCAGTTAACAGACCAACTGTGTCCTTTCCTGAAGAAAGTGACTGTAGTGTATACACCATTAACTCCTAGGCTTGATTTATGTAACACACTGCACGGGGCTGTCTTTTTGCATGGTTTAGAAAATAGTATCCAAAGCCTGGAAAGTCTAAAAAGATTCAAGGAATATTTGGGCTAAAAAATTTGCACTACCAATTTGTTTCCAGGTGAAATACACAGTGCTGCTTAGTATTTTTAAAACCAAATATAATTTGGACTAGGCTATTTGAGAGAAGGCTTGTGCAAAACACTTTGTACAGAAGCCTAAATAGACTTCACATGGGAAGAGGAGGGGTCATTGTGAGATACAGTACATTTATATATGTATATCCCTTTTATATTTTTAGAAATAACTAAAGGTGATGAACATAACTAACATAACATTCCTCCTCCTTTTTTCCTCCACAACAACCCTGTGAAGTGGGTTGGGCTGAGTGATTGGCCCAATCGCTCAACTGGCTTTCAGGGCTAAAGTGCAACTGAACTCGCACATTTGTGAGGGTTCAATATATATTTGCTTCAATATACTATATATCTTGATGTTGCAATTTATCTCCAATTTGAGTACAATAATCAGTTGGTGAAACAAATTTGCATTCTATGTTGGCCTCAATTTATTCAGATTATATAGTGAATTTTCAATAGAAAATTTGCCCTTTAAGAAATTCCTCATTTTCAATATATGTTTACTAAGGAAAATATTAGAATGGGGTTAATGTCGGTCTATTTTTTTTTTTCTTAAAGGCTATCGTATTATCAAATCTAAGCAGTTAAAACATTTTTATTAAAAAGTTAAAAAAATATCAGTGCAATTACAGAAACATGAAATGTACAGACTCATGTTTGATACATCTTCTAAGATGCCAGGTAACCCGTCATTTCTCTACCAGATCAAGTGATGGTCTGCTGTTGGCTCCAAATTACTGTGGCAAGCAGGATTGTGAATAATTCCAAAAGGATTTCTTGAAATGTTTATTGAGTAAACGCAGATTTCCCCCATCTCACCCCTTTTTATAAGGGGACAAAAATCCTCACTATCCACAGAGAACCTGAACAGATTATGGGTTGGAGGGAGGTGAACTTAAGGCTGCAGATAGAAGAATGAAAAAGCAATGAGGGTGTAGTGTGTATTAAAGTCATCAAAATACCAATATACTTACATAAATCTATGACACAGTACTTTAAAATGCAATACAGAGTTGTGTGGGCTTATTTTGAAAGAATTATTGTCCATTTGACAATATTTTTGAAGTTCTTGAAGAGAATTCAGAGGTCTGCTCATACAAGAAAGGAAGAAAGAGAAGAAAGGAGGTATTTTTATTTTTTTATAAAAGAAAGGTAGCAATACTTCCTGGTTAAGTTGCAGGATGGTGAAATATTTATTGCAGCTGCAACAGAAGTGAAAATATTTTGAAGCTTGCCATTTCTCCATCATGGAAACTACACTCAAAAACAGCAACTTTTGCTGTCAGCGTTTTGGATATGCTAAGATCTTCAAGCTGATTGTTAAGGTTTCATTCAGATGGTCTTTAACAAAGTTGCAGTACAAAAATATATTTGCATGGCCTTTAGCTGTGCACATTATCATTAACATAACAGAAAAGTTTCATATGGCCCACAAATACCTTAAGCAATTTTTGAGTGATCTAAACAAAACAAGAGCTATTAATGAGTTCCTTAGAGGTATCTTAAATATAGCTGGAGCAAATAAATTACATCATATATTGAGTAAGTTGAAATGCTATGCAAAAAAGTATCAGATTTCCTAATGTTAGAAAAGACCATCAAAAACATGATTTTCATAATGCTCATATTGATGTTTTAGAAATTCTAACAATATTAGGGGCCCATGCCTATATACCATTAATTCCAGTGATCTAGAATGAGATTATTTCCAATTCAGATTAGCTTTGATCAAAATTGAAAATAAAATGCTCCTTTCTACCATTGAATACACCTTTTCATTAGCAAATTCTTGTTTTCTCATTCCATAATGTAGATCCTTATTCATGTTAGAACAAACACAGCTCTAGATGACTTTTGGATAGTTTTCAGAAAGTCTTTCACATCCCTCCAGATGTGTTCGAATACAACCTCATATTTACAGCAAGTACATGGAATGGTTTCTTGAGGCTTACAGCCAATACATTTACAGCGTACCATGTTGTGGTGTCTTAGGAACTCAAGATGGCTGGAATATTGTGAAGACCCTTTGCTGTAGCACTTGATGTTTATTTCTTTGGCAAACATTTTATTGCAGTTGTTAATTCGTTGTCCTGTTGAGAATGAGATGGGTGGTACCTTAAATGTGATCAATAAATAAATAATAATAATCTTTTGTCAGTCTGGTGTAATTTTTTTTACCATTTCACTGATGAGGATTTTGTAAACCACTTTGCGTCTTCATCAAGCAGAGCAACATATTAACCCAAGGAGGTAAATAAAATAAACTTCAGTGTTCTCCTGCTCCATATTAGGCATAAGCAGCTTTATCTTATGAAGTTTGGCAGATGTCAACTCTTTCTCTCACTATACTAAATCCAATCGAGAAAATATTCTGTGTAGTAGTATGGCCTAATACCAAGATCTGAGCATCTATTCTTGCACCCGACTGCATTCAAAATTTACACATTTTTCTATGCATGAGATCTATTATCAGAGAAAAAGAAACGCAACACTTTGAAGAAAACGAAAGAGAGTTCTTATAGATAAGTAAAAAAGTACTGTAACTCAAATTTATCTGGGTAGCTCTGAGACAAAATGATTGTTCATTTTTGACCTTTTATGCTGTCCCCGCAAGGTGGCATTCAAAACTTGTCAGTTACCTTTAATGGGCATAAGGTTTGTTTTAATGTACTTCATGGGCATTAAAATTTAAATGCCAGGGTTTGCAGCATAATTCACTAGTTGCTATTGGCTGGGAGCACCCTACAGCCTTCTAGACGTAGCTGAATTACCACACTCAGTACCTCTCTCCTGGCCTTGTTGGCTAGTCTGCTGAGAGGAAGATCAGAGATGAGCTATCCATTCACTATGCTGACTCTGGTCAACAACTATGAATATAAACTCTGTGTGTAAAATAGAGATCAACAATAATGCCTAAAGTTATTCACGGTAAATCACATTTAAGGGGGATTCATCAATCACCGTTCATGATCGCAATTTACCTTAAAAAAAAAATCAAATGCAATTCTCACATATTTAAAAAAGAAATACATAAATGTAATTTGACTGTAAATTGTGGTTTAGAGGGTTTTATCAAAGTTTAGCTATCAACTTCTTAAAATCATAGTTAAGCCTTCGTTTCTTATTTACGACCCCTAGCTGGCAGGATTCAGAGATGCCTCATGATGGAAGGAAGCAGGAGACAACCAGACAAACCCAACATATCTCTGCGGCCCCCGTTTATTGATCAGCCTTTTATATAAATATAATTCCCATTTAAACAGATTTCTTTGTTTACAGCAATTGAAAAACAAAACGATCAACAGCAGCAACAACAAAAAAAGACAACAGTAAAATAAAAGAAATGAGTGCGGAGTCTGTGGCGGCTCCGGAGGGCCACTCCGGAGGTAGTTGCTCAGTCCTAACACTGGTTCTTTTGGCCTTCAGAGGCGGAATTGTGCAGTGGCAAGAGAGAATAGTTCAGCACATAGACCCTCTCTCCCCCTTACACAGAGCTCTCATCCAGTTTTTCTACCAACTGGGTATGTTTCCGCTTCTCCAGAATTTTGCTCAGTTCCTCGGTGAAAGAGTTGTACAGCGGTGAAGTACACGGCTCCTCGTTCTGTCGCAGGAGCATGTAGCTGTTGCCATTCATTTTGCGCAGCATGTTGGGCAATGTTGAAATGCCATTGGTGAACTCAGCAGGGAGAGGGGGAGGGGGAGGGGGGAGGGCCAGAGGTGTCACTTTGGGTGACAGTGACAAGGTAGGGGCTTCTCCGGGGATGATCTGAAGGCAGCCATCCGGATAGGTGCTCAGCTCCTCTTCATCCGGCCTTCCTTTGCTCAGGCAATTTGAAGAAACAGTCTGCAGTTCTACACTTGATGGTTGGGGACCCCCTAGCTGATATTTGCCTCTATGCCTGTGCAAACAGCAGACATAGAAAAGCACAACCATGAGCACAAAGCATAATCCACTCAGCACTGTGATGATCACAATGTAGATAAAGTTCACGTTCCCAGCATCATTTCTGGCCAAATGCCAAGATGGGAGGGTTGGACTGCTGGGCAGTTGTGGCCCCAGTTCTTTGGACAGCACAGTTAGACCATAGGTGGCTACCAAGGTATGCAGGCCATTCTCCTCGGCGTAGCATTGGTATTCTCCACTATAATCAAGCTGTGTGTCTGTCACCAACAATCCATCTACGCCTAATCGGAAGTGTCCTTGCTCATCCTCAGCAAGCACTTTGGTGCCATTCACCATCCAAATCGCCCGTGCCAAGTTGGATGTCTGTTCACAAGGCAGGAGCACATCACCACCATGCAGTACTGTCCGGTTCTTCTGCACGAGCACAGCTGTAAGAGACACAATAACAGACAAGAGCTCTCACACTACACAACTTCTGTTGTAATAATTCAGTGTCGGCACCCAGTATCACTTTAATAGTAGGGAAGAGGAGTTTGGGACTCTCAATCTGAAGGAAGTAGGGTTCCAAGAATGAAAACTTCAAAACTCTGAAAATATGGTTTAAAAACCAATTAACCAAGTGCCCTGCCTTTTTATGAAAGAAAAGACAATCTGGGAACAGAATTTGCAGAGATCCAGATATTTACGCTCAGGTCGAGAATTATCACAACTGCTTCATCCAAAAGCTCTTCCCATTGGCTGCGTCCTTCTATGCCCATTAGTCTCAGCTACTTGCCATTTCTATATTCTCCTATCCCACCACGGAACTTGCTTGCAGGATCCAGGAAATTATTTTCGAAACCAGAAGAAACTCATAAAGCTACGAATTATATGCAGATTGCCTTAACATGTAGCTACAATTTGTGCATGGATAATTGGGTTTTTTGTGTTTATTTTGTTATTGCACAAAAATTATACTGGTTATATTTGATTATCTAGTAACACTAAGTCTGCAAAAGGAGAAGAAAAGGAATCTGCTACTCTCTCTGTCCAAAAGAATTAGGAAGCAGTTGATCTCTTCTGCATAATCATTCTCTCAACTACCAAGAAGGAGAGGGGACCAAGGAGGGAAGGGACTGACAAACTTACCCTGCACAGAATCGTTCCAGCAGCCCATGTTGCCATGCAGCACATCCTGAATCAGCAGAGATCTGGAGAAAATAAGCAGGACTCTATCAGTTAGGAAACACAGCAGCTAGAAGATTCTTAATCTCTGCAATATTCAGCAAACTTCATATAAAATTTCTTTGGCATATATGCAGATTCTTTTAATACATACTTATATAAATATTCATTTGCTCAGCACTTCAATATGTATAATAAGAAAACTGTAGTTCTTACCAACATTTCTTATTTCAACTCACAGTGTAATTTGCAAGTCACTCAACAGTGACCTAAATACTCAGACACCACATAATAACAGCATAAAATGAAGAACTCTTATGAGTTTAGATGAAGCTAAGCTTTTGTACATGAGATACTGATTCTCAGGAATGCATTATTTGGGGAGACCTAAACTGATCCTAAAGTTTCACAGTATTTTTTTGTAAAAAATAGATGAGATATTTATTTAAAGAAATAAAGATATTTATATAAATCTGTTTAATTATGTTTAATGAAATTCCTTGCATTTTGGAGCTGTTAACTTTTGTAAGCTTTTAATATGCTTGTATTAAAAAATACAGAAATACTCTATAGCTGACATTGGGTTGGTATGCTCCAGGTTCCACTGATTAAACAATGCCCCTTATCAGAGTCCGGAAGAGTACCTTTTCTGTGGTAACATCTGGCCTCTAGAATGAGGTTCTCCCTCATTCCATACACTCAGCGAATTCAAACAACTCCCATCCTATTGGTTTTTTCAAAGTGGCTTCAAGGCCTGGTCTTTTGCCCAGATCTTTGGAGAAGACAACTAATGCTCCTTTCTGTTCTCCTCTGGGTCTGTTTTCTTTGCCATTGTTGTTCTTTAGTCTTGTGCAGTTTTTGCAGTGTTTTGTATTGTTTGTGTAAATTACTCAGAGTCACTGGGAGATGGGCAATTTAATTAATACACCATCAAACAACAACATTTACCAATCTCAGGTCCTTGGAAAGAACTTGATAGGTGGATAAAAATGCCAAATCAGTCTGAATATCTGATTGATTCTGTGATGAACCATAATAATAAATATGCTTTTGCTTTTTTTCAACTATGTCCTTCACTATTGTTGCTTGAAAACTGCAACTGACTCTCAATATGATAAACCTAAGCCAGGTTTTAATAAATATCAAAGCAAGAGAATCCTACTGGATGCCCTCTTTTGAATGAAATGGACAGAAAAGGCATACTTCAGACCAGGGGTGGGATTCTACCAGTTCACACCTATTCGCAAGACCCGGTTGTTAACATTCTAAGCAGTTCGGAGAACCGGTTGTTAGAAGAAATTACTGGTCTAATCCTGTAAGGAAGGCAGGAAGGAAACATTCTGGTGTTGCTTACAGAAACTGCCTCTCCGTTAACCCTTATTACATTCTTGGCAGGACTAGACTTCCTATCTCAGGAACATCTCTGGAGTTTTTTTCTTTCCTTTGCTGGTACTTTGCTTGTGTGGAGTGACCATTCAAAGTTACAATGGCACTGAAAAAAGTGACTTATGACCATTTTTCACACTTACGACTGTTGCAGTATCCCCACAGTCATGAGAGGCCAGGCGAGGAGATGCGTGCCTCGATGTGAGTGATACTGAGTTGGCCACACCCAGCCAATAACATGATCACCAAGCCATGTCCACCCAGTCACATGACCACCAAGCCATGCCCACCAACTAAGCCACACCCACAGAACCGGTTGTTAAAAATTTTGAATCCCACCTCTGCTTCAGACCTAATGTGACTCTACTGATCTAACAAATTGGGTGTTTGCAGAAGCTGCACCTTTAAAAAAATAACCTGATCTCAGTTAAGAGATAGGAAGCCTGAACCCATATTTTCTTCTTCACAATCAGTATTTTCATACCTGTCCAGAACATCAGCTATATCTTGGCAGCTCTTGCCATCCCAGGCACAATATGGATCCCGGGCCAGGATGCAACTGAAGCAGGAGATGTATTGTGAACAAGTGGATAGTGGTAACTGCAAGACGCCACTCTGGGCTCCAACGTATAAACTCCTCTGAAAAAGAAAGATGCTTAGTACCGATTCCACATACTATTCTTGATGCATGAATCTGTCGTGTTTTCCTCATGCCTACCCTAAGGCAGGGTATTGATGTTGCCAAATCACAGATGAATGGCAGTTCAAGGTGCAGCTTTCCAAGGCCTGACTCAAGACATGGAAGAGTGGAAATGTTAAAACATGGACAGGACTCTTCACTGAAACCTTCACTGACACTCACTAGGATAACACAGAGAGGACTTCCTGACGGAGCTTCTGTCACGCCAGACTCATTCACAAAAATGTACAAGGGGTTCTCTTTTCCCCCCCAATGCTCCGGCCTGTTTTTATTTCCACAAAACATTGTTTAAATGTTTAATGTTTAATTAGTTCAATTAAAGAATCAGAAGCTGTTTTTTTTCCACCAGCTTGGTTGAGGTAGCACGTTTAAGTTTTTAATGAGCTAATTCAATAATCAGATTAAGCATGTGAATGGAAATCAACAGCTGCCCAACCATTTTTTTGTTCATGGACTAGAACTACAATCTGGAACCACCCTTAATATCCTGACCATTTCTTCTTCCCATCTAGGTAGATAAAGGAATGGAGATGCATAGCCGTTATTAGGTGATGGCAAGAGGAAACAGTAAAAGAAAACAAAGTGTGACCCTGTTTCTACAATACAAAGAGTCTACTTAGTCACTGACTTAGCTCTTTCTTACTGGTGCTTTTGGAAATAGTGATGCTATTTGAACTAAAAGTATCTACACAGTATTTGGTGACAAAATACCTGCCAGAAAACCATCAGTTTTCCATCAGTCCTTGCAGCGGGAGAATTCTAGCATTGCTTTACTATCTAACATGCTCTTCCAATCAGTCATGCAGAAGGCACTAGGTATAATTGGGTTGCTGAAATTTATCACTGTCTGACATATATTATTATGTGCTGCCAGGCCTTGGCAGTGGCACTATAATGGAGAGGCTTGCTTTTTCAGCCACTCTTTCCTCTTCAGATCATGTCCCTGAAGAACCAGGGAAGTCAAACCGGGCAACTAATTTTTTTGTATATTCCCATGGTACAGCCGGGTGGAATTAGTTTTTGCAAGTTTTGGTTGGTTTGGTGATATATTTACCTCCCCTCCCTCAGATCAGGGGTTTCAAACTCAAGTCATCACAGCAGCGTCACATGATGTATCGGGACTTCCCCCCCTTTCGCTAAACAGGGCAGGGGCGTGGCCAGCACATGACGTATCCAGCTTGCGGGCCGGTAGTTTGTCAGCCCTGTCTTAGATGAATCAGTCAGCTGACCCTTTGTTGTTTCCATAAGAAACATCCATGAATCTAGTTAAACATGTGGAAGCAAAACTACAGGACTGTGTTCATATTACACATAAGGCAAGCACTTTTGGTCTTAGCATATGATACAAAGTCAGCCTCTATGGATATTGTGTCATGTGAACCCCTGCAATATGGGTTAATGAAATAAATCAAGGTTATTCTTGTGTAGGTGTGCTGCATGAACAAATGTAATGAACATTATCTACCAACAGTTGGTAAAAAGGTTCTTACTCTGATCTCTCTAACTACTTTATCCTTCTCTTTCATCAACAGAATACTTTTATCTCAGAATAATATTTTGTGTTTCTGCTGAGGAGGATTATGATCCAAAAAAAGGTCCTCTTTGTTGTCTTGGCTGCAACATCGAGAGTTTTCCAGCAGATGGAAGCAATGAAACAGAACAAAATGCTGGCATTATCCATGCAGCCATTTATTCCACGTTTATTTATTATTTACTCAACATGGATCAAGAGTGTTATTCTATCAACTCCCCATCCTAATATGAAGAAGTGGGTCTCCGATAGCCACCTTCATATCAAACATCCGGGAACACATATTTTCCCCTTCATAGGAGACTGTGGGGGTGGGGTGGGGGGACCAGTCTCCCTCCTTGCATCCTACTTGCATTTTCATTCTAGTTAAGTACAAAGATTGCTAGTTAAATATTGTTTCTCAAAGTGATACGAGCAAAAGACGCATGAGCAGGTCAGTTAAAACTATAAATATTCTGTTGAAACTAATACTGTAGTAAGAGGGCACCCTGGGTATATCATACTTGGGCTGAAAAACTCCAAATGAGCACTAGATCAGGGGTCTCCAACCTTGGCAACTTTAAGCCTGGTGGACTTCAACTCCCAGAATTCCCCAGCCAGCAAAGCTGGCAGCAAAGCTGGCTGGGGAATTCTGGGAGTTGAAGTCCACCAGGCTTAAAGTTGCCAAGGTTGGAGACCCCTGCACTAGATGATAGCAAAGACATAGAGAAAATTATGTTTCTTTGCTGCCATCTTCTTTCCCCTGGATTTTTGCAGCCCAGCTATGTTATGCTTACAAAAGGAATAACTTAAATTTTAACACAGCCTGTCCCATATCCTCCAGACGTGATGTATTCTTCATGCCCATGCTGAATGAAGATGAAGAATAATCCAGTTCATGGAGAAAGAACCAGGATGAAGAAAGCTATTACACAGATTAAACATTATTCCCTCCTGCAGCTTCTCGCCATAAATATTTGGCCATAAATCAATTGTAGCATTTAGAGCGGGGGGGGGGGGGGAATCATGGCCCTTTTATGGCTGACTCAGGAATTTTGGGAGCTGAAGTCCACAAATCATAAAAGGGCCATAATTTCCTGCCCCTAATCTAGAATAAACTTGGGATAAAGCTGAAACAGAATCAGCACCTTTTTTGCCTGATAGGAACAGAGAAATGTTATGTGTTGACTTCCTAACTCAGGGGTGTCAAACTCAAGGATCTGGCCTGCAGGATGCTTAGATCTGGCCTGCAGGGCTGCCCTGGAAACAGCAAAGGACCGGCCCATGGTGCCTCTGCCAGTGAAAACAGAGCTCGGGAGGCCTGCGGCCGGCCCTCCTGAGCTGTTTCTATGGCAGAGGTTTGCAAAAGGGCCATCACAGCCTAAAATGGAGCATGCAAGGGCCGTGGGTTCTCCCAAGCTCCATTTTTGTGGCAGAGGGTTGCAGGAAGCCATTGCAGGCAAAAATGGAGCTTGGGAGCCAGATTTTGCTAGCAGAGCACTTGGGCCACCACTGGAGTGACATTGAGCTGGCCACGGCCATCCTGGCCCCCCAAAGACAAACACAACCCTGATGCGGCCCTCAATGAAATCGAGTTTGACACCTTTTTCCTAACTAATACCCCTGTGTTGACTTCCTTTCCAACAATTATTAAAGCATCTAATGAAAATGTCAAGTAAAACAACAACAATAGCCAGGCTTGAAAGATTTTAGGGGACATTTGGGACCATGCAAAGTGGGAAGCAAATATCCTCACAAAGGAACTAGAATAGCAAGCTCCAAACAGTTGTCAAAGGACAGCCATATGATTAGTCCTTGGACAAGTGGTAGTTACTAATAGAAAGGACAAATAAATAGCTTCAAGGAATTTTTTTTTTTACCTAGGAGTGGAGAACCACCACTAACAAAACCTTCATCCACACCATGTTTCCACTACTATAGTTGTATTTTTATTCCTTTATTCCTCTATTTAAGGTAGGCAAGAATTGAGGACAGCCTACTTTTGTTTCAAGCTTCAACAATATATTTTAATGCTAGTGGCAGACAGAAAATAAATCTGGATGCTAGGTGATTGGTTTTTATTTCTCAGTTATATAATGATAACAACATGGTTTTTTTTTCATGCCTGAATTACACAAGAGAAACAAAGGAAGTTCAAGGTTACTATGAGTGGACTGCTGGAAGGAATTCAGTTAAGAAGCTCCTTTTTAAAATTCAGTACGTTTTGCTCTAGGGTCTAATTACTGGGTCTGGGAATTCATTTAATAACAAAAAGCAAGCTAAACTCATTTTTAAAAAATAAATTCAAAGTGTAATAAAATAAAGCACGTTAGAAAATAATTCTTAAAAATGAAAAGGTAAATATCTCTATCAATTATTTTTTCTTCCAGCCTGTTGTGGACATGGAGACCAGGTAAAGAGAAACTGGGCAAAAATTGGTGATAAATGCAGATTGTCTTGGTTTGATTCTTAAATTTGGATACAACTATTCAAATTAGTGTGCTATTTTTGTAATGCATGTCTTTTCACTGGGAGAAGTGTAATTTAAAGAGCTGTACTTAACGGTATCGGGGAAGGTCTACAACTGCTTATACCTGTTGCTTGGAAATGATGATGTTCTCTACAGGTTGGGGTTTCTTGAAGGCCTGCATCTCCTCTGTGATATGGATCATGGAGCCAATGACGACAGCCTTGTGAATCCATCCATTACCTATTCAGAGGTAGTTAATTATTTAAAGGAGCAACAAGAATATCCTGGCACTGAAATTCTAAAAATTGAAGACTTCTGGAGGAAATCAGATTTCAAGTGGTCATTTATAGCAACCACTACAAATCAAAAGATTTGCCTGGTCCACCCATTCCAACTGCTGAGAATTATATTTCTGAATTAAGAGCATTCTAAATATTACCCAGAACTGTGCGTCCATGATGTCACCTATACCTTTCTAGAACAAAATTCCCATTCCTCTTTATGGGTTAAATCTGTGTCTCTTCTTAATCAAGAAGTATTAAGTTTAAGACATAGGGAAAACTTATCTGAGCAGGGGAAGTTGAAAACCAAAAAAAGGGGTGAATTATTTGTTTGCGGGGAAGGGGTGGATGAGCTCCCTCCAGAAGAGAGGGAGGTAGACTATAAAGTGCTATAAGGAAAAATACCATATTTGTGTGTCAGCCATAACTGAATGACACCGATATAGCTTAGTTTTAGGGAAGCCAAGTTCTATGTTATAAAGAATATAGAGGTTTGGAAAAATTTATAAGAAAAAAAGCAAATTATGATTAGTCTTCCTTGCATATAGTTAAGAAAGGAGCTAACAATTGAAAGTCTCTTAAGTTGTTAGAGTGCACACAAACATACATACATGCATGCATGATGAATTTAACTGCAATTACCTGTTCCCAAAAAGAGGATGTCATACATATGCCCATCCAGGGCTTGGACTCTGTCTACTGCAACTTGGGTGTAGACCACATTTTTCTTTATTAGCAGAGGGACTCTATCTGTAGGTTTCACCTTTTCATACATCAGTGGATGAATCTTGATAAAATCCAGCACACCATTGGGCAGATCCTGGGAGGAGTTGTAGCCTCTTCTGCGAGCACGATTGGTAATGCACTGCAGAGGGTAAACAGCTATAATTGGCCTCACCAGATCAAAAGCTTGATGTTCCTTTCTTTAACTTCGTTCCTTCCAGATATGTTTTAGTCCAGTTCTCATCATTATCAATTAGAAATGTTGGAAGCATAATCCAAAACAACCAGAGGAATTAAGTTTTCAAAGGTTACATAAAGAGCTAAAGCATACAAATTAAAGCCTTCTGATGGACTTGCACACCTTCAAACTGCAGCAAAGATTTAAATGTATTCCCATCTAATATCCCAATATACTCCACCTACCCCTTTGGATCATTTACTT
The DNA here is from genome assembly GCF_049901735.1 of Notechis scutatus. Classification (NCBI taxonomy): domain Eukaryota; kingdom Metazoa; phylum Chordata; class Lepidosauria; order Squamata; family Elapidae; genus Notechis; species Notechis scutatus. The sequence goes on along the minus strand of NC_142012.1, from coordinate 121,997,936 downwards.
ACAGTTTTTTTTTTTTAAAAAAAGGCATAACTCCTCTGTAAAATATCACAGGGAGTTCCCATGTCTACAGTATTTCACCCTGGATCTTTGGATCTCTTATGACGAGGGAGTACATGTAACTCCTGTATAGTTCATCTGAATAAAGATGAAGATGAGATACAGATGAATATAACTCACTGATCCTGGCCGTGGCTCTGGTACATTCCCAGTGTACTGGAACCACTTGTGGGAGGAATCTTGGTATTCCATGTATGGCCCTTCAAAAGCTTCACGCAACTCTGAGATGTTGTATCGGCAAACAGCAGACATCTCTATGCTCCTCCTGGAAAATACAGGAATATGGTGGGAAAGCCAAAATTTCAAGGTTCTAACCATCGGTCACAAACCAGGAGAAGGTAAATTTAATTTTTGTGAAGGATTACATTCCCTTAGGACTGACATGCAATCTTTTTGCAGTCAAACAATTGGCCTTCATTTTTATATTTGTTCAGCTTCCAAGAAATTGTCATCAGCCTGGCAGCGAGATACAAAGATACACTCAGGTTTTGAGGCAACTTGTCTGTCAGTAATCTGAAAATTTATCAACAGCACCAAACACAATCAGGCAACTGCCAGGGTCTTAAAATACCAACAAGATTTTGTTACTACACTTTTGACAGCACTAAAACTCCCATAGTGTTTTTGACATAGGTTATCTTTTTACAATAGGCCAAATCACGGCTTACTTAACAATATTTAATAACCCAATGGACTTTCATACAACATGCTGAACTATATAAATAGTGATTTACAAACCACTATCACTAGTTGTTAATCTATCATTAGTTGTTGCTTTGATCACATCCAGCTACAATGTTACTATTTTAATATCTTATAACTTATAGCAAGATTCATTTTGCCAACCTGCCAGGAAGTAATTCATCATAGGGTCTCTGAAGCTTGCCATTGGTCTTGGTATGCTACCTTGATCTTAGGAATGTCTGGTTTTAGAACTAGATTGTACACCAAGTTCTTTAAGTGTACCATTCTTTGGAGCTGGCTCAGTCTCTTTCACGTAGCTAGTCTTTTCACTTAATAACTGAATCTGATGGCTTCTTGTCATAATCTAGGACAGGGATAGGGAAACTTGGCTCTTTTATCACTTATGGACTTCAACTCCCAGAATTCCTGAGTGAGCCACAAAAGGTTCCCCATCCCTGGCCTACTGGTTTTTCAGTTGTGAGGGAAATCAATTTTTGACTTGAATGGGACTGTTTAATATACAAATGTAGGACATATAAAGAATAAAGAATATAAAGAATATGTCCTACATTTATATATCTAGGACATTATAAAGAATCTGAAGTTTTGACATTCCTTATCATGCTCTGAAGAACAAAGCTACCATTTCTTCGTATTCAAGTTGATCAATTTTTTGCTACCACTTCTTGGGTCAAAAGAATGAAACACATAGAGAAGTGGCAGTGAATCCAGTAGGCAGTGGGTGGAATAGAAGCCCATTAGTCTCCGCTAAGGCCTAACTCTCATGAAAGGCAAGGGAACAGGGAAGGTACAGTAGCAGAGGATGGCGAAACCTTGGAATCTTAACATGGAAGTATCAGGCTCATTTCACCCAGCTATCTCTATCACACTGTAGGTAACTAGTTTCATTCACAAAACTCATAAATATGAACAGGAGTGTGATAACCATCTTTCACTCTTGCTCTCTAGAGGTAGAATCCTTTTTGCTGCCTGAAATTATGGAAGTAGCAAGCAATCGTTAAAATTAATTGCCACTGGTAGCCCCCCCCCCCAATTTTTCTAGTCCTCTTTAAACATTTTCCAAATTCCTTGGGCCATCCTGATTTTTTAAACAGCAAATTTCACAATTCAATTGTACCGATTCATGGGGGGACACGACACAACTGAAGGTGAATAAGATTGATATGATTTATTTTTGACGATAAAAGGAAGTCTTATACATTTGAAAGGATTACAGAAAAAACATCTTGTACATTCCAAATGCTTCTTTGAGATCAATGGCATGGGCTGATTATTAATAAATACATTTGATATGCAGTCCTTTCACAATGGGGATTTAGCTTCCTAGGTGGCATTTGCTATAAATGCAGACTTCAAAGCTGACAAATATTACAAAAGCACAAAGGTGCTAATTAACTGAGGAGAACTTGTAAAAATTCACAGTATCATTAAGAGAAACATGCAAAAAGCTGGCCTTGGCTCAGTTCAAAAATAAGAAGAAAAAGAAAGATGCAGCTATAGTAGTTACAGCCCATATGGTAAACTGCAGTCTTTGTCCCCCAATTGCAACAAAGGGATCTTGCCAAAATATTGGTGTGATTTTCTTTCCAATCACTACTACCTTCTGCACATGTAGCTAGTATTAATCTATACCACAGCTAGTCACTCAGAAGAATTTCTTTCATAAAACGCCCACAGCAATTCTGGCTGGTTGTTGTACCAATTACAAACCAAAACATTTATAAGGACAGATGACTGTACTGGTAATTACAACCAACTCTATACACCAACAACTGTTCATGGAATGAGGACTGTGTATAGTTAAAGAATCTGCTTGTCTTGGCCAATATAAAATGCCTAGGCCCTAGGGTGACCAGTGCTAGAAGAAGAAGGATCCTGCTGCTGTTTAAGAAAAAAAGGTTCAAGAAGTATCTGAAAGCAAGAAAAGTTCGCTCAAGAGCTCCTGAAAAGATTAGGAATTCAATTGCCAATTTTCCCCCTAACAACATCAGATTATTTTCTCAGTAGTTTAATGAATTTGTGAATAGTAAAATACATACAGCATATACTGTATCTATAATTCTTTCAAATGTGGGTTGAATCTGTATCTGTTGGCTTGGAACTTAGACTTAATTACTTTATACCAGTTTGTGCAAATGTTTCCTAGAACATTCAGGCATATATGATCGACTTTTCTCGCTTGAGAACTTCTCTATATTATTTGCTATATGGTAAAGAATGCCAAGTTCTCCAGCACAACAGGTAGATTAAAATTGACCCAATGGTCAGCGTCCCATGGCATTTCCTATTTAGTTTCTGTCCTGTTCATTGTTCTGCATCTCCCACATTCTCAACATTCCAAATTTTCCCCAACCTTTTAAATTATTTGATCCCAAAATTATACAGAATTCAACATTATAAAAATGCTTGGCTCACCATTGGGCTGATAAGATGAATGTTGCATAGAAAACAGTGCTCGTCCAGTTACCGCCATCCAAACTGGCAACATCTTTCAGTACTTCATAGTAAGGGATGTAGCATTCTAGCTTTGCTTTCATAAAGGATGTCCATTTTCTCTGGAGAATCTTCTTGCCACCCAGATCATTCTAGAAAAAAGAGAGCCAGGTTAAACAAATCCTTTCCTCAGCTTAAATGTTTTTGACCAAATTATGGGGGTGACCAGAGGTGTCCATAGCCTCTATTTCATTTGCATAGTAGCCTGAACCAACCCTCTGATTGCATTCATTAGTGCAAGTACATATTCACAACAGACCATTTATTTTACCTTACACACTCGAGCTACTCGAGCTACTCGGGGCACCTGGGCCTTCTCAAATACTGATGTGCTCTCCTCTCCAGCACGTTCAGTGAAGAAATAGTAGATTTTGTCGTCATCTCCCACAGAGCTCCTTGTGCTCTCCCTGACCAACATAGAAGCCACAAACTCTGCATCTGCAAGAGAAGGAGAAAGGTTAGCATGGTCTTTCAAAGAAAAGTGTCTAAGGCTGCTGTGCTTACACAGGGCAGGTCCACAGTCATGAGCCTCAAGGTCTTTAAGGAAGTGAGGCAGGGTTTGTCTCTTCGTACCTTGAATTTTCCAGAAGACAGCTCAAGTGATTGTTTGTCATTTTCTGGGGAATGGAAGCAGGCTATGATTCAGGCATACAAAGGCTAACTCACGTAAATGCAAGATTGCTTTTACTATCCAGGAGGGTGAGGAATGAAAGGACCTACCATTCAGCCAATGCAAGGGGGATTCCTCAGTCCTCAGAACCCGCTGGTGCCAGTTGCGTCGGATGTCTGGTAGGCTGCGGAATTCATAGCGTGTTGCTGTATATAAACTGCCATCTTGGAAACAAATGCAACAAAAGCAATAAGGACATGCTGATCCCAATAGATGTGTTCGTTACAGTATATGGTTGACCTTTTTTAAAAATAAACTCTCCTCTACTTTTTCCAGATCTGTTAGAAGAACCACTGGGGTATGCCAAAGACATGACAGTTTTAATATGGTTAGACACAGAAGGGTTTTTCAAGAAATAACCCAAGCTTTACTCGCCCATGACATATGTATAACAAACAAGCAAGTAAATATATGTATACCTTGCCTCCCTCCAAGCAAGTTTGATCCATTTTCAAATTACTAAGAACATTTAAAAACAGAGGAACAATAACCAATCCCCCTCTACCCCAAGAATAAAAATAGCACAAATGATGAAACTGGGAACAAATTTTAAAAAGGGGTTTCAATCACCCTTGCCAAAGGGGGGTATTCTGTCCTTTGATACTATTCTATCCTTTGATTCAACTGTTGAATATAAAGACAGATAGATAACTCTACAAATTCTTCCATACAAAGCTTCTTTTATTGGATTATATTAGGTATCCTCAAGGTAACTCACAGTTATGTCGAGATGCTTCTAATGTCCAATTCTTTGCATAGTTGAAATCATAGTGTAAAATCACAGTAATCTTTCCCCTATTTCATCCCATAGTAGTAGAGCCAAAGGAGAGACGCCAGCATGAGGTTGGGGTCCGAGCAAGAGTGAAGAAACCTCCCTCAACCCACCAAGGGTCAATTCAGTGACCAATCAGCATTACAGATGTGGCCACATGAAATGAACTACATTTCCCAGGATACCTTAACTACATTTACCATGATGCATTCCCCTAAGGGGACAGCTCTCAGTTCCTAACTAAATATACCAATTCCCATTAACTATAACTGGCTGGACAGCACAGGGGGAGATGTTTACATGATCGCTGCCTGGGGTGGGCACTGCATGGATGGCTGGGCTTTATTTTCTCATACCAGAAGAGACTGCAGCCAATACATCAGTGGAGGTTTTCAAGAAGAGACTGGACAGTCGTTTGTCCAGAAAGGCATAGGACCTCCTGCTTGAGCAGGGGACTAGAAGATTTCCAAGGTTCCTTCCAACTGTTCATGCTTTCCATCCAGAATAAGAAAACCAAGTGCAGGGGACAGAGATACACTAGACCAGGGCTGTCAAACTTGCAGCCCACGGGGTGGATGCGTCACGTGCTGGTCACGCCCATGCCCAGTTTAGCAAAGGGGGAAAAGTCACGATACATCACATGATGATGCAAGTTTGACACCCCTGCAATAGACTCCCCCGAGCAATGATCACTGGCGATGCATTCCTTTGAAGCTTCACGCAAACACCCCACACACATTTCAGAGAGGAATTTCTCACATTGCCCATTCTGAATTTGAGTTGAAGCAGGGGAAAGGATTGGTGAGAATGGAACTACATACCCACAATGAGGCCTGTATAACCATGAGCAGGATCATAAGGACATTTTTCTTTCCCTTCCTCAAAGTAAGAGGGTAACATGAATTTGTTGATATCCTGCAGAAGATGAACAGAAAACACAAACCATTCTTAAGACACAGAACTCTGCCTTAATGTCCTTGGAGCTTCATTATCCCACTGCGGAAGCAAATTCAGCATTTCATGTTCTGGGAGCAAGACAGAAGACAGGAAAGGATTCTTGCTAATCAATTGTATGCTCACTCTCCCAAAAAGCTCCTAGGTGCCCTTTGGAACAAAGATTCCCATTCTTCCACATACTCACTGCCCTTTTACAATATCCATACTTCCAGTTAATCAGAATCAGTAGGACTAGCTCACTATGTTTCTGATAGGCTATAAAGATCAGCATTTCCCAGAACTGAGATTACTTATCTCTCTGCAGAATATGCGCCGTTTGGTGGCAGTTTGGTTAGTGCATATAATTGTAATGGTAAAGTGTGGTTTAGCACAGAACTGCAGTACCTGAGGTCCCTGGCCTCATGTGCTTCCCCCCCAAAAGCTTGGATATAACTTCACCCAAGTAAATGGTTTGGATTCTGGCGGTATATCAAGGTGAGAAATCAACACATAATAAATATTGTTTCAAATGTTTATTTATTGGATTTTTATCTTACCAAATCAATACTCCTTCTTCCTACTATTTTCCCCCAATAACAACTTTGTGCAGTGGGTTAGGCTGAGAAAGGGTCCAAAGCCAACCAGCCAGTTAATGTGACACAACAGAGAAATCATGTCGATCAGAATATAATTAGAATAGAACAAAACAGAATAAACAGAGTTGGAAGGGACATTTGAGGTCTTCTAGTCCAACCCCCTGTTTAGGCAGGAAAACCCTATAGCATTTCAAACAAATGGTTGTCCAATCTCTTCTTAAAAACTTTCAGTGCTGGAGCATTCACAACTTCTGGAGGCAAGTTGTTCCACTGATTAATTGTTCTACTGTCAGGAAATTTTTTCTTAGTTCTAGGTTGCTTCTCTCCTTGATTAGTTTCCACCCATTGCTTCTTGTCCTGCCCTCAGGTGCTTTGGAGAATAGCTTGACTCCCTCTTCTTTGTGGCAGCCCCTGAGATATTGGAACACTGCTATCATGTCTCCCCTAGTCCTTTTTTTCATTAAACTAGACATATCCAATTCTTCTTTCTTTATATGTTTAGCCTCTAGGCCTCCTATTGATTATACAGTATTTACTTTTGATTAAATGTTAATGAAACAAAAGCTTAAATTAGATCTGGTTCTACCTTTTGGAATATGCACCCAGCCCCACCCAAGCTCACACAAGGATGCCACACAAAGGTTCCTGGCTGTGAAATGGTTGCATGATTTTGGTTTACCATAATAGGTAAATCCAATGTGATTTCTACCAGTCAACAAATATGTTTTCCTGCTTCCATTAACATTTTTCACAAGAGGCAAACCCTTTCACCCAGTTTTTCCACACATTTATTTATCAAATGTATATCCTGCCACAGTCACACAAAGACACTTAGTAGTTCACAATAACAAAATTATAACATCAGAAGCAAATAAATTGCAATGACTAAAATTTTCCAGGATAATGTAGCAGATCAGATCATCAAAAGCCCTCTGGAAAAAACTTGTTTTTAGCATTTTGCAGAAGGCAGGTAACTTTGGAAACTGAATCTCCAACACGAAGATATTCTGGGGGGGGGGGGGGCAACCCCCAATGCTCCCAAGGTTTGGTCTGACTCTAGTGGGGAGACCCAGTCCTACAGGTAGCCAAGCTGTGAAGAGCTTTATTGGTTAAAAACAGCATTTTAAATTGTGACCAGAAAAAAAATAGAGAGCCAGTCCAGAATTTGTAGAAAAAGTTTAATGTGCACTTAGTGGCAAGTTCCCATGAGCATTTTGCACCAAGCGAAAAAAAATTTAAGGGTAGCCCCATGTAGGATATCTTGCAGTAGTCTAATCAGGTGGTAAGCCTCATGTCCTAAGTAAGACTCCATCCACTTATCCAGCAGGAGTCATGAATCCAGGAGGATCCTCAAATGTTGGACCTGCTCTTTTATTCCTCTCTCCTGCCCAAACCTAATATCAAAATTGTTTTTAAAAGTAATGGCAATTGGATCAATTACAAAAATATAAGTGGAAACTGAATGATTTCCTATTTCCTGCTCCAGGGGTTTAGAATCATCCTGCTGATTTTGAGCAAAAGCACTAATGTTCGCCCTATGAACCAGATGGTTGGCCTCAATTAGCATTAAGCATTAACTAATCAGCATTAGCTACTTGGCCTGAGGAGCTGCACTCAGTATATGTGGATTGAAAGTGACCTAGCTCTGATGCAGAGCACCAAATGCCTATACCAGTCTCAACAGATCCAAATCTTACGTTGTGGCAGATTTACTACCTTTATCATGACCTACTAACTTAACATACTTTATACCACACTACCGAATGACAATTTTTTTTATCATGGAATATATCAACCACTATTTTAAAATAAAACACTGTAAAGCAGAAAAACAGAGTCCAAAGAACCAGGTCACTTACGCTGCTCCCATCTCCCTTTCAAAATTTCGTGTGTGTGAGAGAGAAAAGAGAGAGAGAGGGAGGGGGAGGAATAATGAAATATGGGGGGGTGGGGGTGGAAATCATACTAATACTTAATTTACGTTTATGTCCTGGCCATCTCTTAATACTGTCCTGTCATTTTGAGGGATTGTGCCTTTCAACTGCAACTTGGAAATGAAGGACCAGCTCTCAGGTCCAAAAAAGACTATCCCTTTAGTTTTAAACTAAAGTAACAATTTAGAGTACAATAGTTACTAATAGAAACACTTCCAGAAAGTTCTGGTAAATAAAAACAGAAAATAAATGAAAACACAAAAATTAAAAGATCTGGAAAAACAAATCCAACAGGCATACAGGAGAAACTATTTGTACTCTGAGACATAAGCTCTGATGGAAAACAATCTTAGCTTTAAGATTTAGCTTAGCTTCCTTTTCCTTCTCTCCCCACAGCACTTCAACCCCATTCCACTCCACCCTACCTTACCCTACCACAGATAAGCCAACTAAGCAATTGGAGGTGCTTGTCAATCATATCAGGCATTAGGATACTTTATAAAACAATGGCTGGTCTGCATTTTTCCCCCAACGCCACATAATTCAGTGCGATTTGGATGGGCTGAGGTTGATTTCTTGAAAGAGGTGAAGAAGAATGATGTGAATTATTCCAAGATTGCCTATGAAGACAGTGCAATGGTCTAAAAGAATAAAAATGCTAGTGGTATGGAAGTTCCTTTTAATTATAGACAGCTTTTAAAAAAATAAATGTATGGAACTGACACAATGCATGGAATTAAATATAACAAGAAAGAAGCATTGTTGTTAGTGTAGCATGAGACAAGAAAGTAAAATAGATGCAAATGGTAATAAAAATAAAAGTTGCAGTTGTTCTGATTCCCCCAAGGATAACAGGTAATCTAACCAAATGATTTATAAAAGCATCATGTTTCACATGAACGGAGGAATAAAAGGAATAAAAAAAATTACAATAGATCTCTGTTCAGTAAATTTGGAGATATGCACTTCAAACCTTAAATGTAATATTCAAACAACAGGAAGAATTTTAATCCTAAATGTAATTACTTAGAGACTGAAGCAGTTATTCTCTCATTTTTGTTTCTCAAACTCTAACAATAGCTTTCATTTTTCAAAAATAATCTTCTGACGTCTTTTGACAATTGTGTCAACTATACCTTGTAAGTTATAGGGTCTAAATTTATGTTAAATTTACGTTCACTAATAAAATGAAATACAAAACTGCATACCATCCTATCTTGCAGCACTTAAATCTGCCATTTACTGTAGAGGTTTCATAAGGATTATTGTGGAAGGATGATGTTAAAAAGACTAGGCCATCCCTCATCCTTGTTGTATTATACTTTAAAACAGATTTTATAGATCAATATGAATACAAAAGATGGAAAAGGATAAAACTCACCTCAGTTTTAAGGGATTATGATTTTTCTTTCTTTTATTTTTGTGAGACCTAGATCAATTTGACAGTATCTATTAAATCTGCTTCTGAAACTGGGTAGTGAAACCTGGAACCACACTGCTTGCCAAATGAGAATTTTTTTATTTAAAAAATAAAATTGGAGAGGAAATTGAATAATGAAACTATAAGGTATGTTTAACTGATATGGTGGATGACATTAGGAGAGAATATTGAAATGTTGAAAATAAGCAATGAACTTGTGACTTAATGTGAATATGTGTATTAAGATATATTATTAACTCTGCTTATACTAAAATGTATTGATGACACACTGTTAATGTATTGTTGTGTGTAGATTGAAATAAAAAACTTGATTAAAAAAATTCTTATCAGTAACCTTTCTTGTTCTTTGAAATGCAGTATCAAAGGAGATTTGTCTAATCCGGACCCTATCTCTTTGGGGTCTCATAAAACTTTGGATTTAGAAAGCGTTCAATTTATTTTCTACATTTGAGAAGTCAAGAGCCATTCCTTTTTAATTTTCATAATAAATCAATCTGTTGTATTGTTTTTAATGAAACTAATTGTTCAGTACATTCTTGGAGTCCTTTGTTTGCAATATTGTAGATATTTTGAATTCATATATTGAATATAGAGATCTGTATCAATAACATAGACGTTAAAGTTAAATAAAGCATTATATAAGGCATTAAATAATCCTTTAAAAAAGCAAAGGTTGCTATATTTTCCTTCACACGATGGAATGTGAAATTATATACATTCAACCAATAGTAGAAATTGGTTGTTTCTATTGTTCCCACAATACAAACAAGAAATCATGTCACTAGTGACATCTTATTGCATGACCTATTTCAATTGGTACAATAGTTAGAGAGAAAATATAGAGTATTTTCCCAACTATAGCCAATTGTAATTTGAATGTAGAGAAAGTATCATTTATTTGCAACAGATGCATCAGCTTGAAGAACAATGGATCCAACATAACAAGCAGCAGCTGAAGAGGCCTTCATCCCCACTTTGCTCTCCATTGCATAAAAAACCTATTGAACCATTATTTTTACCAACAAAATCTCCTTTATTTGAGTACTAGCAAGTATATATCTGAAATTACAGATGTTGATCCCTGTTGTTCCTCAAAAAATCCAAGAATATATGTAATACAGTTAATAACATTTTGAGATAAATTAGACTGGAATATTATATGTTATTATATTATATTATATTATATGTCCAAGATAAGCTTCAGTGAGATCTGGACCAAAGTCTCCTAGATCCTATCTCAATTTTTTTTTTCTGGTCTCCAAATAACAAGATGCATTCCAATATTAAAGAAATTAATGTAAACATGAATTTACAGAGACTTTATAAAGGCATATTTATCTTTATTTTCCTGTATTGTTTAGGGAAAATCACTAGTCTTCACCATCTTGGTGACTTTCATGGACAACTGGATGAGAATTATTGCAATTGTAATGTAACACACAGAAAGCTTTAGTTTGGCAAAAGTTGGTTTTATATGAACAAAATAAAACAATGCTCCTCAAAATATTAGTCTAAAGTCAACTGGTTCCTGAAAATCAGCAAAAAACGTGCAGGAAAAAATTGGCACATTCTGCCTTCATCATGGCAAACCAAAGAAATAGATTCTCATCCTCTAGATCTTTTCATTCCTTGGCAAGAATTAGCAGTAGAAGAGCCAGGACTGCAGACTGAATTATTATGCAAGATATATAATTATTATGCCAGTCTATAAACGGAATATACCTACATCCAATTCTGTAAATTCTATATCAAAAAGTTGCTGATGGTAATAATGACTGGGAATGTCAGAAACCAGTTATAGTAATAGTTATTTCTTCAAATTCCTTAATGATCTATCTCCCCTTAATAACGGTCGCTCCTCATTTAGGCGGGAAACTATACTGGGCGCCATTTCTTCTGAAGTTTGGGCTGCTTCTTTTCTTCAAGCCCACAACTTGTCAAGAGCCTTGTCTCTATGGTGCTCGTCCCGCTCAGCTGCCTTGGAGCTCTTTCGAGCCCCTGCAACCTTGTCCTTTGACTTGGGCTATAACAGGAAGACATCTGGTCTGTGGCTGCTAGGCTTAGAGAGCGTGATGGCCTGCGAGCCGTCTCCTCAATTCTCCTGACAGCGTGGCTAGCATTCTGCCATTTTTAATTTCGATGCCGATATTCCGGAGTTTCCACAAGTTATTCTGCAGCCTTCCTATCCTACGTTATCTAAAGGTTACTTTCCCTACCTGACCTGTCAACGTGTGAGGAGATTTCTGCCTTCGCTGCAGTCTTGTGCCCCTTCAACGCTGCCATGGTAAAACAGGCATCCACATGGCCATATTTAAGCCATTGAGAGCCTTGCCAAGCCAAAGTGCAGGGATGTGGTGTGGATGGTTTTTCTATACACCTCCCGCAAAAAAACGACGCCCTTAGCCGATCCATTGTCCGTTGAAATACACTGCTCAAAAAAATAAAGGGAACACTTAAACAACACAATGTAACTCCAAGTCAATCACACTTCTGTGAAATCAAACTGTCCACTTAGGTAGCAACACTGATTGACAATCAATTTCACATGCTGTTGTGCAAATGGAATAGACAACAGGTGGAAAGCATAGGCAGTTAGCAAGACATCCCCAATAAAGGAGTGGTTCTGCAGGTGGTGACCACAGACCACTTCTCAGTTCCTATGCTTTCTGGCTGATGGTTCGGTCACTTTTGAATGCTGGAGGTGCTTTCACTCTAGTGGTAGCATGAGACGGAGTCTACAAACCACACAAGTGGCTCAGGTAGTGCAGCTCATCCAGGATGGCACATCAATGCGAGCTGTGGCAAGAAGGTTTGCTGTGTCTGTCAGCGTAGTGTCCAGAGCATGGAGGCGCTACCAGAGGACAGGCCAGTACATCAGGAGACATGGAAGAGGCCGTAGGAGGGCAACAACCCAGCATCAGGACCGCTACCTCCGCCTTTGTGCAAGGAGGAACAGGAGGAGCACTGCCAGAGCCCTACAAAATGACCTCCAGCGGGCCACAAATGTGCATGTGGCTGCTCAAACGATCAGAAACAGACTCCTTGAGGGTGGTATGAGGGCTGACATCCACAGGTGGGGGTTGTGCTTACAGCCCAACACCATGCAGTACGTTTGGCATTTGCCAGAGAACACCAAGATTGGCAAATTTGCCACTGGCGCCCTGTGCTCTTCACACATGAAAGCTTCACACTGAGCACATGTGACAGACATGACAGGGTCTGGAGATGCCATGGAGAACGTTCTGCTGCCTGCAACATCCTCCAGCATGACCAGTTTGGCAGTGGGTCAGTAACGGTATGGGGTGGCATTTCTTTAGGGGGCCGCACAGCCCTCTATGTGCTCGCCAGAGGTAGCCTGACTGCCATTAGGTACCGAGATGAGATCCTCAGACCCCTTGTGAGACCATATGCTGGTGCGGTTGGCCCTGGGTTCCTCCTAATGCAAGGCAATGCTAGGCCTCATGTGGCTGGAGTGTGTCAGCAGTTCCTGCAAGACGAAGGCATCGATGCTATGGACTGGCCCGCCCATTCCCCAGACTTGAATCCAATTGAGCACATCAGGGACATCATGTCTTGCTCCATCCACCAACGCCACGTTGCACCACAGACTGTCCAGGAGTTGGGGGGATGCTTTAGTCCAGGTGTGGGAGGAGATCCCTCAGGAGACCATCCGCCACCTCATCAGGAGCATGCCCAGGTGTTGTAGGGAGGTCATACAGGCACGTGGAGGCCACACACACTACTAAGCCTCATTTTGACTTGTTTTAAGGATATTACATCAAAGTTGGATCAGCCTGTAGTGTTTTTTTCCACTTTAATTTTGAGTGTAACTCCAGATCCAGACCTCCATGGGTTGCTAAATTTGATTTCCATTGATAATTTTTGTGTGATTTTGTTGTCAGCACATTCAACTATGAAATGAACAAAGTATTTAATGAGAATATTTCATTCATTCAGATCTAGGATGTCTTATTTTTGTGTTCCCTTTATTTTTTTGAGAAGTGTAGTATTCAGTATTGGTGATTTTTTTTTAATTAAATTACTTCAAATTTTGATTCTTTAGGAGAAGAAATTAACACGTTGTCCAGCTAGCTGACTGAGTCAATTTCTGGGAGATCCCTAGCAACAGAGGGAGCGTCCTCAAAGATTGGACAGACTCAGTTCAATCAGCAAACAGAGACTGATCACTCAATCCTGAATGCTGTCTCCACCACAATGGAGAATGTCAGAAACCAGTTATGGTAATAGTTATTTCTTCAAATTTGTTGGAGTTAATTATTTAATTATGATCTTAATATCACCCTCACCTCACCGCCAATAAATAAAATGAAAGCCCAAAGCAGTGGTGAAAACCACCCTCACCCCCACTTTTACTTACGATGTAAGCACAGAGTGGGTGGAAGGCATATGTACCACAAGCATACAGATGTGTTGAATTTAGCCTCTGCAAAAGCTTGATGTGATTGTAACACTCTGTCTGCAAAAAGGAAGCAAGAGCATAATTTTCTTAAGATTTCTCATACATTTTTCTCATTCATTAAAGGTTCAAACAATCTGGTAGCACACCTAGAAAGAGGCAAAGGCAATGCACTCACCTTGTTGTTTTTGCCTTTTTTCAAGCATTCTGCTTGCTTCTCAGGAGATGCTTCCCAATTTAACTGCAAAGTAACAGAAAATGAGTTTGTTATTCTTTCAGCCAACCCAGCACAAGAAACGGGTTAATTATGATATTAAAAAGAAAATTCCATGAAGTTCAAGCAAAGCCCATTTAAAGTTCATATTTAGTCTTGTTCAAAGTAAGTGGATTTAACTAAATATAAAGCAGGAAAGTACAAGAGGGTTTTGTAGCCCATTTATTTTTAAAGGCCCTTGACTGAAATGAGAGTTTTACCTTTTGCTACATTAAGGGAACAGCCAAGTGAAGGAACAGAAAAAATAGCTTATTATCATTTTATTATTATTATTATTATTTTATTTTTCTTATATGTATCCATTTCATGTATTAATAACTATGTTTATACTTATACCTGTTATCTTATAATTGCTTGACAAATTAATTAATTAATTAATTACTAGAAGGAATGCCTTCTGGAGCTATTTCTCTTATCAAATAAATAGAGCGCGAGGAAGTAAGTATAAAGGCCCCAAATAAGAGTTCAAATATATTATTTCTAGACTAATTACCTGCCATTTTGACCTGACCTGGTCATACATCATGCTAAGCCACAACGTACAGTCTGGCTTTCTAAGTGATTGCACTGTTTACAATGCTTTGCCCTGTAATTCATGAGGTACTTCAACCATGTGATTTGAGTGGCTCTTGACAGCCTTTTGAATATAAACATTTCATTCTTGCCTTCCTTTTTTCCTGTATTTAAAATTGTCCACAAAACTTTTTCCACTGTTTCAATCTATGTTTGTAATATATATTTTGCCTGCTATAGATTGCCTGGAATTTCCAATAACAGTTAAATAGTATAAAAATAAAACAAAACATATTCAGTAAAGAACCCAGCTCTTCCCCTACGTTGGTGAATAAACAAGATAAATTAAATCTCAATTTAATATGTGTTGCAGAATCCAGATTACCCCCAATATCTATTTCTTTGTGAAGACAGCCTTTGTGTGACAATATTCTGACATAACAAAGGCCATGTGTACATACAGAACATTGTATCTCATTTTACTATAATAAAAAAGAAATAATCTATTCTAAAAAGGCCAGGGAAAAGCATTCTCTGTATCTGTTTCCCACATATATTTTTCTCCTATAATCTAAATTTAGAGAGAAAGGAGGGGAATCTGTTCCTAGTTAAAGCAGAATCTGAATTGCACAGGTTTGATTGGCCAATTCTCCATCAGTCATGGATATCTCCCTTATCAAAGCAGATTTCAAGTTTAAATTGAAAGAAAATTTTCAGGCAACAAAGAGCTGTGAAGAAAATCTAAAAAATAAAGTACTCAGTCCTTCTGAAGTATGAATTGTGATGTGTATGCATTGTTCTTGAGTCTGTCTGGAGAACACTCGACAAATTAAATAGAGCTTAATCCACAGGTGTACCCTTTCTCCTTGAAATTATCTGTGCACCCTATTTTTCAGACTATAAGATACACCTTGGTTTAGAGGAGGAAAACTAGAAAACGGGAGGGCAAAAACAGGATCCGCAGAGGCCTCCGGAGGACAGAAGCAGGCATGTTTTGGACCCGCAGAGTGCTTCTGGACGCCAGGGAGGCCGAAAACAAGACACATGGAGGCTGTGGGAGGCCAAAAATGGGCCTGTATTCGCTGTATGAGATGCATAGACATTTCCACTCACTTTTTTGGGGGAGGCGGGGAGTCGTCTTATAGTCCAAAACATATGATATATTCCTTAACAATATGCATTTATTAAAGATACCAAACAGCTATACAGATGCAAATATAGCATTAATTCCCACGGAAGGTTCATACTTGATTTTACCAAAAAATATTGACCAAAATCTTTATTGAATAATGGTAACATTTATATCTTTCTATTTGAAATAATCAAATACTTGATTATACTTGAAGAGAGGATTCACTGGAAAAGATCCTGATGAAGGAAAAAGAGACGGGGATGGCAGAGGATGAGATGGTTATTGGCATGCTGAGCATGGGTTTGGGCAGAATCCAGACCAGAGGTGCTATTCAGCCAGTTCGCACCTACTCGGTAGCAAGAATTTGGCGTGGGTCGCCAAACCGGTAGCAACATCTAGCTGGCCATGCCCCCAACCCGGTCGCCCAGTTTCTGCTAACTCGCTTGCCCCGCCCACCTGATGCTCGCTGCCCCAGTTTAAAGCAGCCACTTGAAAACACATGACTGTGGGTGGAGCAGCGGTCTGTTAACCTGCAAAACTGTTCCAAGGCTGGATTCTTCATGGACACTAGAAGTATCACTTCCCCTTGTGAGTAAAGTGCCTGGAGGAGAGGGAAAGAACGCTGGGGTGTGGGGGGAATCCAGCCATGGGGAAGTTTGCAGGAGCTTCAAATGCAAGTCCGTTTACCTGCAGAACTTCTCCAATGCTGGATTCACTTCCCCTTGTGAGTAAAGTGCCTGGAGTGAGAGGGAATGAAGGCTGACAGGGTGTGTGTGTGTGAGAGAGAGAGAGAGAGAAAAAAGAAGAAAGAAAGAAAGAAAGAAAGAAAGAAAGAAGAAAGAAAGAAAGAAAGAAAGAAAGAAAGAAAGAAAGAAAGAAAGAAAGAAAGAAAGAAAGAAAGAAAGAAAAAATAGGGAGAGAGAGAGAGTGTGTGGTGTGGGTGAGAGAGAGAGAAAAAGAAAGGAAGGGAAAGACAGAAAGCGACAAAGAAAGAGAAAGTAAGAAAAAGAAATAGGAAGGGAGAGAGAGAGAGAGAGAAAAAACTCTGCTATTATTTTAAATTGTTCCATTATTTATCATGTGTTAATATTTTACACTGTCCCTACACCTAGAGTGATTCTACTGCCTTTCTTTTGCTCAGGGCTACCAAATATTTTTCAGGGTTTACATGCATTCAATGTCTATAGTCCAGAGCATAAATACATGTGTGTTTAACAGAGTTGAAAGGGAGTTTGGAGGTCTTCTAGTCCAAGCCCCTGCTCAGGCAAGAAAACTGAGGATGCCAAACTCTGAGTAGAGGTCCTGGGAAAGGTGTCAGAATAACACTTAGAAGGGACTTTTGGGGAAACCCTATACCATTTCAGAGAAATGGCTGCCCAGTCTTTTAAAAATTTCCAGTGATTGATCACCTAGAACTTCTGGGGACAAGCAGGTCCACTGGTTAATTGTTCTCACTGTCAGAAAGTTTCTCCTTAGTTTTAGGTTGCTTCTCTCTTTGTTCATTTTCCATCCATTGCTTCTTGTTTGCCTCCTAGTGCTTTGGAAAATACATCCCCCCCCTTTCTTTGTGGCAGCCCCTTAAAAGCCTGTTGCCTATATCACACTCTTGAGTAAAGCATGTGAGCTATTTTCTCCTTTCAGTGGTCCATGAAAGTACATCTACAGTATGCAGATAATAAAGTCAAAAAAGGTGAACAACATTTTTACAGAACTATAGATAAGTTGAGGCTGGGTGACAAGGAATGGATGGGAGGGGAGGGGCCAGGTGAGGCACCCCTTGATGTGAGTGACATTGAGTTGGCCACGCCCACCCAGTCACATGACCACCAAGCCACACCCGCCCAGTCACATGACCACCAAGCCATGCCCACCAAATAAGCCATGCCCATAGAACCGGTAGTAAAAAAAAATGAATTCCACCACTGATCCAGACCTCAGTGGAGAATCCAGGGGGAGGGAGGAGGCTGGTGTGTAGGAGATCGTCAAGAGTCAATCACAACTTAGTGACTGAACAACAAAGCTCAAAGGATAGAAAATGACTTGCAAGATATTATTCATGAAGATTAATGTGGTTTTCTACCTAAAAGACAATTAAGGGGCAATATCAGAGGCATCAATGCAGCTTGTTTTTCATTAGGCTGCTCCAAGTATATTCTAATGTGAATGTACTTGGAGGAGCATAATGAAAAACAAGCTGCGTTGATTTTCCTTGATGTGGAAAAAGCATTTGACAATTTGAACTGGAAATTTTTGTTTAAAATTCTAGAAGAGAAAAGCTTTGGAGAAAAAGTTATTAAATTGGTGAAATTGATACATATGTTACAAAGGGCACAAATAATTAATGGGGAACTGACAAAACCCTGTGAGATACAGAAAGTAACAAGGCAAGGAAGGACACATGTTTTCTCCACTGGCTCACTGTAGTTCTTGATGTTCTTGAGACATAACACATGATGAGAGAATGACTGAAGTGAAGGTTTAAAAGAAGTATACAAAGTAAAAGCACTTCAAGATGTTTTGGTTTTAATTCTGAAAAATCTTACGGAAGGAATACAAATATTAATGGGAAAATTAAAGGAATTTGATATATTAGCTGGATTTAAAATTAACAATAAAAATGAAGATTTAACAAAAAATATAAAGATGGAAGATCAAAAACATTTGATGGCCAAACTTGCTTTCAGATTGAGAAAAATGCAAAGTATCTGTTATTACTATCTCTAATATGAATTGTATGTTATTTCAAAAAAGTATGTTAAAGTATGGAATGAAATTAAAAAATTTTTTGTTAAAATCTGAAAAACTGCAGTTATCACTATTTGCAAGAATTTATGTGATAAAAATGAATGTACTAACCAGAATGATGTTATTTCAAACAACACCTGTTATGACAAATGATGCACCTTATAAACAATTGCAAAAAATACATCTAGATTCATATGATGGGGAAGAAACCAAGGTTTAAATATAAAATATTTTATATTTAAATAAAATACTTTATTTAAAGGAAAAAGGATTAGGGCTACATGATTTTAAATAGTAGTTTTTAGTCTGCTATCTGGTTTGGATGAAGAGTGGGTGCTGTTTAGAAATAAGAAAATATTAGAATTTGAAGAACACAACCTGAGACTTCGGTGGCATGGCTTTCTATGGTATGATAATTAAAATTAATGTAGGTTTCAATATTAAGATACGAAATAGATATAATCCCTAGCTGTGCTGAAAATACCTTTACAGAATTGGCTTCAGCATAAGAAACATTTTATAGAAAAAAAACAGGCAAAAGTGGATGGTTAACTCATCAGGATTTGTTAGTACTGAAAAATGCAAAACTTAACATGAAATAAAGGAAAACAACTTACCTACAGGGGTTTAATTTTCAATGGTTTCCATGCTCACAATTCAGAGACAGATTTAATATAGATAACAGGCTAATTGGTATTGAACTACATAATAATTTGAAATTGAATTATGTACAAATGATGAATATCTTATTGCTAAAATTTGCTAAGATTTGAAATAGAAGATGACCAAGTTAAAGAGTGCATGGTAAAATGGGCTAAGAACTTTGGTTATAACATACAGATATAGGCCAATGGGAGGAAATGTAGATAAAAAGGACTAAAATTCAAATTGTGTTGCAACTTAAAAAATAACTTTTATAAAATGATCTGTCATTGATATACGACTCCAAAGACAACATCAAAAATGTCTAAAGGTAATCAATGCGGGAAAAAATATGAAAGGACATTTTATCATGCATGACAAACAATTGATGATTTATGGATTTGCTGATTAAAAAGAGTTGACTATGGGAAGAAGAGAACTTTAAAGAGGGAGGAGATAGAATGAATTTATTTGCAAATGCCATAAAGAATATTGGAAGCCACCTCTTTAAATCTTTTCTTTTTCCTACCTGTATTGCCTTTTCTGCTTATTTATTTTAATTCTGTTTTAATTTCACTCTATATAAAATCATGTTTATCTTTTACTTACATGAAAATCTTTAATAATTATTTAAAAAAAAAAAAACTACACACACACATACACACAACGTATATTTACCAAGGGAAAAGACAGCAGATAAAGATAAGATAAAGACTTACTTTCTGATAGGAGCCATCAGTGGTATCAGAGATGTTATTGGCACTTAAGGAGAAGATTGCCCCCCTGGCTCCCACATACAGAATTCCCTTCTCCTCTTCCAGCAAGAAGGTGGTGTAATTCTGGGCACTGCTGCTAAAATGCCTTGCATATTTCAAAGCTAGTGGAGGAAAGAAAAAACTTCTATAAACAAGAACATAGAGACATTTGAGACCTTAAAGTGTTACTAATATCCTGGGTATTATATTGCTGGACTGAAGTAATAAACCAATGAGGAATGAATTACTATGGAGCAAGCAAATTAATTCTTACATTGCTATTCAAAATATGCATAACATCTTTCAAACAGATTTTTAAATATGATGTTAACAAATCGAGATTAGTTGCCGGTTTACTTCCAGGAGTGATTCAAGGTGCTAGTTATGACCTAAGCTAAAGGTCAACCTAGCATAGAGCTGGTAATTTGAGTGAATACTTATGTCCCATAGGGTCTACCTGTCAGATTCAAGTTGGTGCACCACAGGTTTATTCAATTAAAAAAATATCAGAATCCAGGAAGCAGAATTTCTCTGTGTTCTGGACAGCCATAATGACCCGATATTTTTCCTGATGAAATTCTGAACAATTATCTTAAGCACTGAATACAAGATACAAGACATCACAAGCAATTACTGATTTTTAAAGTACAGGTACCATTGGAGCCATTCCTCCAAATAAGCTTTTCCAAGAACCTCAGATCATTCAGCAAGTACCCAACATCTTAATACAATCAAAAAAAGGTTCTGATGACTTATTTTACATAGACAGTCACTAGACTCAAGAATTATTGCTCACAAACATTTCGATTCATGTATTTTTTAAGCAATTTTATTGATTTTGTATGTTTCTTTTTCTTAACAATGGTTCCTCTCCATTTTATGTCCGTGCCATTGAAAGGATAAAGCTTTCAAGCCTCCAAGTGAATAAATGCTTTACAACAAAGCTTCAAAGAGATATTGACTGGTTAACCTGTTAATTTTTTGCAGCAAAAAAAGCTTGTGGTACTACAGCAATTAATACATTTATTACTCCTTAAGGTTTTGCAGATCACTGCACTGAGTCCTAAGAAAGCAGCATTATAGACACAGACAGCCAAAAATACACAAATATACTCAAACAAGAGCTGCTGGGGTGGGGTAGGGGAATAGAATGAAAGGAAGGGGAATGTTGGAAAGAGAAGTGAGAGACAAAATAGACCATGGCTGTTAACAATGAGATACTGTAGTTAGGTGTGACACAAACATCCTTGTATTAATGAGCTGGTTAACTGTGTGATTAAAGACTGCCGTTTAATCTGTAAGAAATGGTGCTAAATATCCTCACAAATTGTAAATCAACAGTTTTGTAATCTAAATTGATCTTTCTCATTCCTCTGCTCTATTAGTGATAGCATGTTCAGAGGAGCTTTCCTTTTGGCCTTTGAATGTTCCCATTTCTGCATATATCATCCTGAAGGAAGAGTAAGTGACTATTCCCTGATGTGGGAGTGTTCTTGGGTTTGATGATAAAACTGCCAGAAGAGATGAGGGAGCTGGCATCTAGATCTGAAACAGGATTTGAGTCCCATGTCTTGGATGTGATCTGTTATGGATTAATAATTGTTCCAGGCTGGGCGAATGTCTGCAAGCAAGTATAAGCTTACCACCTAAAGTCTTTGAAAGGAAAACATCATCATCCAGGATGGGCTGTTGATCACAGTTATTTGAGTTATTTCGGCCTCCCCATAAATATGTTGTTTCCTCAATCACTAAAAGTGCCATCTTATACACGTCTATTATACAGTATTGTGCCTGCTGCTAAGAAATGGGTGACATGGTTGCAGCATAAAGAAACCATGCAGGTTTTCATATGCTTCGCTGTTTTCTAAAGAAACACTTTACAATGATTGAAAAAAATCTGAATATGTGATTATACATAACAAAGGAATGGAGGTCACTTATTATTTTGCAGCATAATTTACTTCACAAGATTGCTTCAAGGATTATAATAGAGGAGGCTAATATGTGTGCCGCCTTGAACTCCAAGTAGAAAGACAGGATATGTGAAATAATATATGTAAATTCTAAGCCAAAAATTAAGAAAAAATGTGATTTAAAAAATCAAATGCACAGACTTTAAAATGATTCGTTTTCACACAAAATCAAATCCCGTACGTTTGATATTGATATGCTGCGGAAGTATTGCAGTTTGGCTACCTTTAATAGTTACTCTATATATCCTTAATCAGGAGTTAATTTTGTTAGAACTTATAGAACTCAATTTTAAGCAGATTCACCCATTATTAACCATGATTTGTTGACTAATCCATGATGGCTAGCTTGAAAATAATACAGGTAGTCCTCAATTTATAACAATTCATTTAGTGACTGCTGGAAGTTACAACGGCACTGAAAAAAATGAGTTATGAGCATTTTTCACACTTATAACTATTGCAGCATCCCCATGGTCAAAATTCAGATGATTGGCAACTGGCTCATATTTATGATGAGCCAGTTGTCCTTGGGTCATGTGATCATCTTTTGTGGCCTTCTGACAAGCAGTCACTGGGGAAGCCAGAGTCATTTAACAACCATGTTACTAACTTAACAACTACACCAATTCACTTAACAACTGTGGCACGAAATGTTGTAAAATGGGGCAAAATTCAC
Organism: Notechis scutatus; assembly: GCF_049901735.1. Taxonomy (NCBI): domain Eukaryota; kingdom Metazoa; phylum Chordata; class Lepidosauria; order Squamata; family Elapidae; genus Notechis; species Notechis scutatus. Next base: position 121,975,205 of record NC_142012.1, on the reverse strand, counting down.
TTAACAACTGTTTCACTTAGCAACAGAAATTTTGCACTCAATTGGGGTCGTAGGTCAAGGACTACCTGTACAAAACTTCAAACCATCTATATTATTGGCTTAGTATGAGACCAATTTGAAAAATGACATGACTTGGATTATGACATCAATTTAAATAAACACCTCATTTATTTATTCATTACAAAAAGAGTGGGTCTTGCAGTAGGATACATAAAAATTGATAAAAAATAAAACTTCACCTGCTCACAACCTTCCAATCCAACAGGAAAAAGGAATATCGTACCCCCAAAAAACCACAGGTAAAACTAGTAATTGCTGTAAAGTTATTAGTATTTAGAGTGTTGCAATTTGTCTGCAAAACTACCACTAGATGACCACTAGATAGAAGCAAAGAGTTTTCCATTTCTCTTGGTTGCTATATAGTAATAATCTGGATGTTTGTAGCCTCAATATGGTAGTTCTAATAATATTGTTATCTTTTATTAGATGGAACAGAAACTGTTAAAAATGAGAAGGAGCCGATAACTAATGACAGGCAAAAGCCATGGTTTTTTACCACTTTCTGGAGAGAAGAGCGTGATTCTCTTACCAAAGCTTTATTTAAATTAAGCTATCAAAACTTGCATTGATATTGATATTCCAAGTGCAATGATCCCAATTTTACCCATTGCTAAAAACTTAACTGATTGATCATTTTTAATCTTTCCCACCAAAATAGTGTTGAGGAGAAACTATGTGAAACGGTTGATTTCTTCACCTGCCAGTCAGTTACCGTAATGAAATCACTTAACTATGGTTTACTAATTAGTGTAAATTGTGAAGCCAGCTATTATGAAGCAGCTTCACTTGATCCAATGAGGTGTTTCTGACTTCTGAAGATAAGCTATGAATTATAAATCAACGCTAACCATGCAGCAACTGTTCATCTTGAGACATCTCTCCTTTCTTCAGAGTCAACAAAAAAAAATCCATAAGATAGAAATCTAAGACCCAGTACTAATGTAGGGACAATACTTAGATTAGGTACCAACAAGAATGTGATTTAGATTATCGGGTTCTGAGTGCCTGGGATTCTTCTGCAGGTACTCATAAAATAGGTGAAGTTTCAGAGGAACAAATAAAAATGAGAGAGAAAAAGTTAATATGTAAAGTTAAAATCTAGAATAAAAATCACTCAGGCCACCAAACTTAGATCAATATTCAAGACAATAGGTAGAAAAGAGAAACAAGGACTAAGCAACTTCCTAGAATATGTTCTAGAAATAATTTCCCTCAAGTTGAAGTCATTTTGAAACTTAAAGTGCTAGGAGAAGTCCTTGGAGTCAACCACCTTGATGTCTACCAGAGTCACAATATGAACAGAATACCAGAAGCAAACCATGAATTTCTCTGAGTACACACACATATATGCTCATGAATTCTACATTTCAGTTTTCCCAATTGAACCCTTGCTAATGGCTTAAAGTATAAATCCATTATCTGCAGTCATAGGTGGGTAGCATATCCACTTAATTTTAGTTTAGCCCCCTCAAGGGTTATGTTTTATGGCAGCCTTTCAAAACTTGGGATTTTTCAGGTGGAGCTACAATTCCCATGGCATATTCAGTCAGCATGTTACTATGTTGACTGCAATGATGGAGTTATCCTTCTATGCATCTTCAGGATGTTAGGTTAAGGATGTTGTTCTCTACAATATGAATTAAAACTAACCAAGAGATGGTTCTTCTTATCAAGAGTGTTTTTCGATTGGAAATTTGAGTTTCAGAAACTTTCAGTGGGTAGGTAGGTGAATGAAAGGTAGAAAACTGAATTAGTATATGACTGCCTTAGAAAATAAATCTCCATTTCCTAGGACAGCATCAGAAGAAATATTAAGCAATATAAAATATACTAAGGTATCTCTAACTTGCAAACCAAAATAGATTTAACTTCTTCGAGTTATATTATACTGCTTTCAACAAAAGCACTTCTTTTTGACAGGAAACAGTAAGGTATCTGCATACCATCTGCTTTTATAGAAGAACTGAAAACATATGTTAGAACTACAGGCACAAATTTTGTTTGTCTTATAACTGAACTATTTTGTTCAATTCTATATGTGTAAAGCTATATCCAGTAATACCTTTCCACAATCATCTTGGCCTCCTCTTCTAAGAAAGGAAAGAAAAACCCCTTGAGATAAATGAGAAAGAAACAATCATCTTGATTGGGACACAAAAACCTTTGGGAGTCAGCTACCTGCATAATGTGCTATTTATATCATCTAATGTAACCTCCTTCTCAGGCTTTTGTCAGAAAGCAGCTCATACCAGCACTGGCAGTCTAGGAAATAGCTTGAAATCGGAGGGGGTTAGATTAAGAAAAACAAAACAATTCTCCAGACTGGCTTCCATCTGTGAGCTTTCCAAGTAATTCCAAAAATTCATTTCACAATCACCTTTCATAACTGTAAACAGTATTTATTGGAAAGGAAGAACTTTTCCATTGCCCACCAATATATAACTTCTGACACTTATACTGTAATGAGGAACATAAGAAATTATTTGGGCAAGCAAGATAACCCTGCAGAAAATATTGGAATTTAGTTATTGGATGCCATGTATTTAGTTCACCAGCATTAATGGTACAGTGTTGGTAGAAATTTTCTAATATCTAGAATATGGAATTCAGACCACTTTGAAATAGTTTCCCTGATATAAAAACTAGAGACATCTAATTCAGAAATTAGGACTGCAGCCAAAATATCCAGTGCTGGCAGTAATAGTGGCTAGAGTTCAGTAAAATCTGCAAGGTCATAGTTTCCCATCATTAATTTACAGAACAGAACAGAACAACAGAGTGGAAAGAGATCCTGGAAGTCTTCTAATCCAACTACCTGCTCAGCCAAAAAAAACCATACCATCTACATCAGGGGTGTCAAACTGGTGGCCCATGGGCCTCATGTGTTACACACAGGCCACGCCCACCCCAGCTCTGTGAAGGGGAAAAAATGTCACGATACGTCATGTGACATCAATGTGATGCAGCGAGTTTGACTCCCATGATCTAGATGCAGCCTTTATAGAAAATCATGTTCTAAGATTCAGCACCCTTTCCAATCTGACGCCTTTCAGATATATTCAATCATAGGTTAACAATTCCAAGTTGACATGGCCTTTGATCATTTTGCATAGAAATTCTAAAAATTTGTCTAACATATGAGAAAGGTAGTAATTTAAGAAAGTGCTCCAAACAACATACTTCTTATGAGAACACCAATTCTGCTTATGTGCATGTACTATTAAGGCAAATGCAAATGACACGTAAATAGTCTTAATGCACCAAATGGCTACATATTTTTGTACCTTGATGATGTCACCCACCTTCCTAGAACAAATACATTTTCTGAACAAAGCTCAAACACTGGAGAGAGAGACACCTTGTTGTGCTGCAGCCCTAACAAAGAGGGATCAGATCAGTAACAGATGGCAGATACCTGCCTTTGAAACACCATTGCTGAACAACAACGCAGAGCTTTAGGATGAGTCTCAGCATAGAGAATTGTAGTACTAACATTCCTTTCACCCAAGAGAATGTTAGTTCTAATTGTGAAAGAGAACATGATTCAAGGCCAGCAATTAACCTCATTGGTCTCTTGAGATACCATGAAGAAAGGTGACATTCACATTGGATGGCTTTCCGCTAGACGCCCTTTCCTGGCTGCTTTCTCACTCGTTTGATACCATTCTTCTCAAGGTTGCCAAGCTTACTAAATCTATTGATCAGGTTTATCATTCCATTACCAAGTGTTCTGCAACACGTTTCATTTGTTTTTTTTTTTAAAAAAAACTTGGAGAAATTTGCATGTGTGCATAAAACTGTTTCTTGGAACTCAGGGCCATTTAATGACTACTGGATATTAATTATAAAATATGCCATTATGAATGTCAGTAACCACAACACAGATAATGCTGGGGAATCAAGATTGAAATTAAGGCTAATATTTTTGCCATTTGCAGGTGTCCCCTCATGACAGCTCTATCGGTGGTGCGTTTCAAAAAAGTTTACCACCAGTTTGGCGGGTGTGGTTTGGTGGGTGCACGCAGGCGCACCAAACTTGCACTTTGCGCAGGCGCAGAGGCTTTCTGACTCGCCTCCTGCAATCCTGCACTCTCCCTGTCGCTTCAGCAGCTGTGCCGCACAAAGCAGCTGCGCTTCAAATGCAGGGAATAAAGGTCAGTATAGGAGCCCAGGTTTGTGGGTGGGTGGGCCCAACAGTAAAGCGTTGGAGAGAACTGGTTCAGTACACCAGAACCAGGCCAAACCGGTAGAATACCACCACTAGTCTTCATTCTGCCACATCCCTAAAAGACTGCCTTCATCTCATCTTCAGCCGCGTGGAATATATCCTTAGATTGTGGTTGGCCATGACGGTACTGTTTTCCACTTAAGCCAATAGCAACCACCAACACTTTCAGAATACATTTAGAATGTATTGCATTTTCATTACCTATGCTGACAGCCCAATTCTTCGCCTTAAGCTGGAAGGAGGAGGCAGGGGGAGAGAGAGCACAGCTAGCTGACAGCTGCTAGCAATTCCCTGTAGCTGCTGAATAGCTTGATTGAGGAACAGTGGGATGAAGTGGGTTTGAGCTTAACTGGGCAGCTCCGCTACTTCCCAAACTGGTAGAGACAGAAAGTAAACTTCCTCAAAACCAGCAAGAAAGCCAGCTGTCTCTCTTTACCACACAGCTCCTAGATCCACTCATCACTTACAAAGTTCTGTCTTTCACCTGAGCCACCACTTTTCCAGAAATCTATTTACCTGCTTCCCCTGCTTCAATTAAATTCAGAGGGAAGATACAGGTGCTATTCTTTTAACATACCTAACCAAGTCAAGTACATATTCCTGCGAGCAGTTTTGACAAACCAGAATCAAACTGGGTCAAAAACCATACTTTGGGGCAAACAAACCCCCCCCCATGTTTTATTGGTGTCCCAATATTTCTTGGAGAAGGAGAATATTAGCAAGGTTTCATGACATCACTAGACCCTTTTCTATTGAGCAGGTAGACAGCAGTAGATGCAGAGTGGGTATTGCATTCAATCAATGCTTGGGAGGATGTTATACAGTGCCAGGCCTTGGTAGTGAGTTCTGTAATGGAGACGCTTGTTTTTTCAACTATTACTTTTCTCCAACAATTTTTCTTGAAAGACTCTTATGTACAAAATATGAGTAACTTGATTCGACATTCTCCCAACCCAGCTGACTCAAAAGGAATTTAATCCTGCACTAGAGCAAATCTACTTTGGGGCTACTTTTAACTCCCCTGTGGTTAGTTGATTGGATTAATTGACTCATTTTCAATGCTCCTGACCCAAATATGCACATTTTTTGGATCAAGGTCAATATAAGAGAACAGTTCTCATGAGGTTATTTCAGCAAAGCTAGCCAGGAAGCCTCCAAAGTTAGAAAAATCTGCAGTAGATGTATTAACATTTGTCACCTCACTACAATGGCTGAAAAGGATTAACAAGAAGTTTAGGGTACCTTGAGAATGAGGGTTGGTTGGTTTCCAACATTCTTAGAACTGGTAGCACAACTGCAATTTTGAAAACCTGTTGGCCCTCTCAAAAAGAAAGAAAGAAAGAAAGAAAGAAAGAAAGAAAGAAAGAAAGAAAGAAAGAAAGAAAGAAAGAAAGAAAGAAAGAAAGAAAGAAAGAAAAACCCAGCTTCTGCAGTCTTCCCAATCACTAAATGACTGCCACAGGGGTCATAACCACCTTCAAGGTACCTATGGAACAGTAAGCAACCTGCCATCCCCTTTATCTGTTGCAAGTGGGATGGTTGCTACTAGAGTGGTGAAAATCTTTCAAAAGAAGGATGTTTCAGTATGAAGGGGGGCACCTCTAGCTTCTTTTTTTCTTTATATTTAAGCAGTGGTGCCTTTTGCCAGGCTTTTCCATTGGCTTCTTAAGTGCTCTTGGCTATCTTCACCTACTGTATGTCTGCATGCACAGCCGGTTTGCTCTTTTTTTCAGGCACAGATGCAGCCAGGTAGCCTAAAAAGCTGCTTTAATAATTCAAAAAAATATATATTTGGTGTTTGCTCAGGGGTGGGATTCAACCGGTGTTACTACCGGTTCGGTGATTACATTTTGTGCACGCGTGCGTGTAATACAACTAAAGCTATGCCGCCCGCACAGCTGATATGCGCTGTGCGTGGGTGCGTAGCGTTTGAAAAAGCCGCTTTTTAACTTCTTTTTCAACCTCAGTTGTGCCGTGCAAAGCAGCTGAGGTTGAAAAAGCAGGAAATAAAGGTCAGGTAAGAGCCCGGGCGGGCAGGTGGGCCAAACAGCAGCAGACGCAGAACCGGTTCTGCGTCTGCTGTTCTTCAGAGCTACCGGTTCTATAGAGCCGGGCAGAACCGATAGTGCTCCTAGGCATCATAAATATATATTTCAACAGATGTGTACTTCCCTATCTCTTGTGTTTGTAAGTATAATACTTTTATATATAAGAGACCAGCAAGAGCTGCAGTTCTCCTTTTTCCTAAATAGGCCATACTCTAACCCTTGAGCAAAGCCATGAAGTATTATGGATTCCAATAATCTGAGTGGTATCTTCTTGGTGCGCTGGAAAGTAGATACGACAAGGTATTTTCCATTTCTACAGCTGGTAATATGGAACAGATATTATTATTATTATTATTATTATTATTATTATTATTATTATTATTATTATTATTATTATTATTATTATTATTATTGCCTATTCACCCATGGCGACTCAAGGCGGCTTACAGAATAGAAAACCACATTTAAATAAAAACTAAGAAAAAGAATCAAATAAATTAACATAGTACAATATAACAAAATTACCCCCAACTCCCACCCGCCCCGCCCCGGCAACAGCAGATCACACGAGCCATTTAATGGGCTCCATCCTGCTCTGGGTTCCCCAGGCCCGCTGGCAGAACTAGATCTTCAGCGCTTTCCAGAAGAGTATTAGAGTGGGGGCCATTAGATGCAGCAAAGGGCCACAAGGATTCCCCTTTGCAAATAAAGCCCCAAGACGCAGCTGCTCTCTATGAAAAATATGTCTTGAATAAACAGTTCAGTTGGAAGCTGGATAAAATCCTAGTTTAGCTCAGGACTAAAGTAGCTTTTCTTCTATTTGTACAAAGCAGAAATTATATGTTTTCTTGTAAGAGAGTTTTGCAGACATAAGGGATAAAAACAGTTATTTATATTTTTATAAGCTATCCTAGTGCTCACAAAACCCTGACCTGAAAAAAAGCCGACCAATCTAAACTGAATTAATTTCCAGTGAAAGTGTATAGGACCAAAGTACAAATTATACACATTGTTTGATTACCATGTTTTATTTCACTTTCAGAAACGGCAAGTGGCTTAGCCTCAGGTGATATTAGCTGTATACTGTCTCAGGCAAAAATTAAACCCAGATGGCATTTCAGCAAGATGAAAAAATAGATAGCGATTAAGCAATGTTGCTAATCAATTTCTCTCTCTATAAATGCCCCACTGCTCTGAACATCCCTCCGTCATCTGTGTGATCTGATGTAAAGTGAAATATCTTAAAATACATTTTTAATGTTAGTAAAGCTTCCCTAAAGCTTAATCAACCTTACAGATAGTACCCAATTAGAAAAGGCAGTTTTGCAGAAGAAAAATCAAAATATGTTAATTCAGAGTGTGAGGTGAGAGGGAAGGATATATGCCTGTATGTCCACCACCATTTAAAAGGGGTTTTCTTTTATCATTAATAATAGCAAGGATAACAAAGAAAAATGAAAAAAATAAATAAATTTAATTGCCTATTTTCTGAATAACTAATATGACTGCTTCCACATACAGGTAGTCCTCATTTAGCAACCTCAATTGGGGCTGGCAAATTGGTCAATAAGCAGAGCAGTCACTAAGTCAAACCGTGACAGCACTTATGAGTTTATTTCAGCTTTTCTTCCCTTTATAGACCTGCAAAGGTCACAAATGCAAGGATTGGTCAATAAAGTTACCTTTCCATCATTACAAATTACACATCCAGACGTTTTAGGTTTTGATAATATTGCAAGATATAAAAATCTATTACATGAAACCAGAGAGTTCAAGGGTAGGAATCGAATACAAATTCAAGGAAAAGAGATAGCATGGTGGCCCTATGCGCAGATACAAACGCATTACAAAAATTACAGTATTTACTGTATTTACTGGTTGTGGTCTCTTTCAAAAACTATTCTTTTTTATAGTTTAGAACACCCACAAAAATAACTATTTCTTAACCTAACAAACTATTCAATGCACCGATGAACATTTTCCTAGGAAATACTTTTACTGCCATCTTTCTTATGAGTAGAAGAGCTCTGTGCAGTTCCTAAGCATGCACACTCTTGGCACAAGCAAGTGGAACAGAAGGAATAGATTGTTTTCTTGTATTTTTGCAAGGATGGCACTGAGCTGCAGCAGGCATGACTCAATGTCATTCTGCTAATCTTTTCACTCAGCCTTTTGAAAAAGCAGCATAGGCACACCTCCTTTTGAGCCTCAGGGGAACTGGATGGTTTCCTTAATGTAAAGGCAAGTATGCCTCCTATGAAAAGACGAATACAGTATCTCTGCCCTCTGCCTACAGCAAAAGAGGAACATGGCTACAGGGCAAGTTAAAAGCTTCTAGTGTATCGGTTAACCAGAACAAAGAGATTCATAAATCACCCAGGGCATGCAATGCAGTTGGCAATGTTAGTTTTTTTTTAGAACAATCCCACAACATGAAAGGAATTGAAAAGAGGTTGCTTTCTTCTCTAAAACAGAGCAGAGGTGGGGGCCTTCACTGAGCAGAGCTACCTTTTGAGAAAATGTTATAGCCAATGTATTGCTTTATATAATATTTTGCATCTACAAATTGTCTCAGAAAATATCATGGAATGGGGCACAACTTTACCCTATCAAAAAAAAACAAACCACCAAAAAAAAAAAAAAAAACCCCACCAAGGACCTTTTCTTACCTGCACTTAACCATGGTGAGTTCTTTTTTCTACCATGTTCCAATGATGCTGCCATCCCTTCATTCTAAGCTCATGAGAAACAAGCTTAAGTCATCCAAAGATGTACCAGTGTTAAAATGGCATTTCTCCCCCTTATTCAAGAATAGCCTCCTGATGAATAAATTCAGTTTGGAAGGAATTCAGGTGAATTAAAACACAGGCAGCAAAGGCAGGATAAGGATCAGTCATGAGGAGAGCAGATTTCATGGCAGAACAGTTTTTCTGCCAGTTTGAGGGCAGATGGGGAACATGTCAACCCAGCCATGGAGAAAGGCCTTTTTTCTTTTATTAGAATTCCTAACCAATCCAAACTTAAGTGAGGAGTAATCGCTTTCCTGTTTTAACATAATTTCTGGAAGTAGCACATTATTTTTTATCTCTACATGCTAGGAATACCATTAACTGTCCACAACTATCTAGTACATTCCCTCTACAGGATAACAGCCCAGGGGTTACTCAACTGCCTATACTGGGTTTTTCTTTCTTTCTGATTTTTATCTTGGGACCTGAAAACTTGCAAACTTATTTTTTATCAGTTGAATTGACAGCAAGAACGATACCACTTCACAGTGCTTTTACAGCATTCTCTAAGCAGTTTACAGAGTCAGCACATTGCCCCCAACAATCTGGGTCCTCATTTTACCCACTTCGGAAGGATGGAAGGCTGAGTCAACCTTGAGCCTGGTGAGATTTGAACTGCCAAATTGCAGTCAGCCAGCAGACAGCAGAAGTAGCTTGCAGTACTGCATTCTAACCACTGCACCACCGTGGCTTGTAATCTTGATAGAAACTTTACTGTGGGTTTCAGGGTTTTTTGCCTTGAACCAGCATCAGCTATTATTGTAGGTTTTTTTTTCAGAAGCAAAGGGTGTGTGTTCCATTTGGACAGAATAATTAATACATGGCAGATTTATTTCTGGAGATCCTTATATCTATCCTCATAAATTGGAAGTAATTTCTGCCATCACTTCAATTACCAATAGGAAAATAATCTCTGACAGGTGTCAAAGATGTGGGAGAATTTTTGATGGAATCTTGATTATAACAAGAACAGTTAAAAAATATCTCTAGAATTAAACTGTTTTTTAAAAAACACTGACATACCCAACATAGCAATATCTTACTATAACACATTGAATCACAAGAACTGTGGCTACTAAGCTACAAAAATCCAGACAATTATTAGATACTGAAAATTCTATATTTTTGTTACACTTTAATGATCATCTAGTGATTGTCATCACTAGATTGCCATCATAAGTCGTATGGTATCCCCAAATTAATCACCAAAGATGGGTTCATACAGCATCCTAGCCTAAATTGTGGTTGATTAATTAGTAATTTAGTGTGTCCTATGAATAAAGCACCAATGATTAAAAGTTTATCTGGTCCAATAGGGCAGGAGTTTATTATCACCTTTTATCACAATCCATCAACTCTCTTTTTCCTCTTCTGTTAAACATAATTTCCACATAATGCTTTTCACTATGGAATTATGTTCAACATTTACAGTGTTCAGGCAAACTTTTCCCAGGACTTCCTCATATTTGTATAGTGTGAGGTAGGGGTGATTAAGGTTCAGAGGAATCTCTTGTCAAACTGGTTTTACAATCTCTCAGTTGCTCTGAATCACAGCATGGAAAAGAAAATTTCCCTCTGTGGAAGTTTTCACTCTGATCACCTTTACTATGTATCCTTTCCCTTTGTACTGGTTGAAAATCTAACTTCTTTTGCATAACTTAGAGCACTCAAGGGTTCATCAATTTGTTCTGTCTAGCCCCTTTCATCTTAACATCTGAATAACCTTACATTGGGGAAGGTCAGAAGATTATGGCACCCTGGTCAGTATAAATACTGCTGGGTTGAAGAAATGTACTACCCAGGAGACACCTGAGTCATAATAGAGTGTTATTCTTCACAGGAGAAGCTCCTTCTACCCATGGCTTGGTTCTGGTCTCTGCTTCAATTTAGCAAACCTGCCTTTCTGTTCTAAGCAGGATTAAAAGTATTGTTTCATTTTATTTGAGGTACATTGAATATTTGTTCTGCTTTTCACCAATTACTAATAGCAGGAAATAGGTACTACTGAATACATAGTCTACATTTCAGAGAAATAGATTGTTAAAATCTAATTCTTATTTCAAAGGGACTTTGCAGATTTCTAGAAAAAGATTGTAACCCCAAAAGTTAAACAATTGCTTTACTTGATCTCTATTGTGTATGAATTCCCTTACCAATTCTTCTGCTGCAATTTTATTTTTTAACCAATATATCACAACAGGTTCTCACAACAATTCATGTCAGCAATTATATATACTTAGTAAGTCAGTTTATTACAATATAGTGAGAACTGTTCATAGCACAAGTTAAATGCTATATATTATTTGCCAGTCTTACAGGAAAGCTTATTTAATAAATCTACAAACTTAAGCATTCTTCAGCTCAAATGTTTTGCTGCCTCATGTTGATTTAACAATTGTCAATGCCAAATGTAGCAATTTCACTTTTTCCATTCTTAATGTTCTACAACTATGAATTATTTTCAATTATAATTGTTCCAGTAATGTATTCCTAACTATGACTTGAAACTTATTTCATATCAATTCCTTGTTAGTTGTAACTAATTTATTATATTGAGGACATCCAAGATTTCCTTCCCAAAGAGCAACCACAAGAACCACATTTGGCTTTGCAATTCAAAATGGAGATTATCTCCAGAAAATTCCCCACATAAGCTTCCATTATCAGCAAAAAGCACTGATGGATTTTCCCTCCTCTGCTACTACAACATCAATAGTTTGGGAAGACTATCGATGATATAGATGATGCATAAATAAGGATTAAATGAGTCATCTGCATGTCCCTGCAGGATATACCCAAGTGAAACTAAGGCTCGCTGTATCATTTTTGTTTTACCCATAGCCTACTTCATGTGAATGTCACTGCAAGTTAGAACATATCGAATCTTTCTTTATATAAGCTGAGAGATGGAAGTTAAAGCAAAACCTATAGTCTTCAGTTGAATACAGGCAACATTAGTCCAAACTCAGCTAGCAATTATCAGGGATAAATTTAGCTACTATAGGGAGCTTATGGAGAACAAATCTGCCTATCCCAAAATAAAGCATAAGAAATTCATCTAGGTTAATTGATTATTTCTTTCTTGTGGATTTGCCCTAGAGTCCTAGACTATATCTGCAGTGTTGAAATGTTTCCTGGATTTGTTCTGTCTTTAGCCAAAGGTATTGTCCCATAATTAATCAAGTATTACTTTTGGGATGCTCTTTAATGGAAAATTGGAAAGATAACTTTCACTGAAAATGTTTGGAAAAATTGGATTAGAAACAATAATGCAAGATGATAGATAAACCTTCTATAAAGAAAATGGGTTGTAAGTGGGTAACACATTATTTCAACAACAAAGTTGGCTCCACATCTAGTCACTTCCATAAGAAAAAAGAAATCAAGAAAAAAGTTAGAATGATCAACTCAGTGCTATTCCCTTTTAGAATGCATGCATGCAAATGATGGATTTTATGTAACAGCAAGAGGAAAATCAACTCCTTTTAGCTATAGCATTGGAGAAGGTTGTTTCAGATTCCTTGGACAACTAGGAGAACCAACTGTTTGATATTAGAGGAATTCAAAACAAAGTGCTTACTGGCAACAAAGATCATGAAATAAAAGCTGCAATATTTTGGATATATATTATGGGGGATGATGCATCTATGGAAAAGATAATAATGCTGGCCAAGATCACCAGAAGGAGAAGAAGCCAAAGGCTATAAAGTAGGCAAATGGGGGGAGGGACACCTGTACGCCACATAAATACTCTGGTAAGAAACAGGACCATTTGGATTACATTTACTGATAATTCTAAAAAGTGGATAGCAAGAATTGTATGCAATGATACATTTTTAAAATCTTGGATAAAAGCAAAATGTCATAATTTCCATAGTCATTGGTTTAAACTGTAGGAAGTCAGCTTCATCAAAGGGTCTAAAAATAATAAAAGAAGCAGAGCATTCCAAAAGCTTCTTCAAATCTGTCAATTAATACCTGGATTTTATCACAGCAGCTTTACTAGCCTTTAAGTTTTAGCTTCAGGTTTGAAGAAGACACACTGTTGTGCAGTTCATCTGGACATAGAACCTGGAAGCACAGAATCCAGCATAAGGGAGGAACTGAAAATCCATTGCAGTACATGTGGGTGTTATTTTGTAACACCACTCACTATTTTTAAAGTTTTGAGATGTATTTATTTTCAAAGACAGGGGAGGTTTTGTAGCACAGGTTTCGCCAACAGGTTCTGCCAGCAGTTTCAGCTTGTAATTCCCTTGTCTGGATATCATAATGGTATAAGACTTCTTTCATAGTTCTTTATAATGGTTGGGTGGTAGACCTTAAGGTCTGTTCCTAGACCCCAGTACACTGTACAGCAACTGGTGAGGCATATGGCAGTCATCCAGCCATCCTTCACATCTTGGCTCTGATAATTAGGGATTCAATGCTGGTGGGCTCTCTACAACCCAAGACCTCCAGGCTGGAGACATGGTCTTGCCAATGAATGCCAAGCATGGAGTGGAGAACACACATGTGAAATTTCTCCAGATGTTTTATTTGTTCAGAGTCCAGGACTCATCCATATAGGAAAGAAGGAATAACCACAGCTCTACAGACTTTGTGGCATGACAGATGTGTTGAATGAAGTGTAGTATGCAGCTGCCCCAAAATATAAGCAACAGCCAAAGGCTCAGCAGCTGTTTCTTACTTGACTGCCAGCAAAGATGCAAATTTTTACATTTCAATAACCACACTGAAGAGATTTAAAACAGCTCAATAATCATACAGATAAGCTGAATGCAGAGAAACATAATCCAAGTACCACTAATCAAATCACTATGTCAGGAACCAATATTGTGTTAACCCTATTTTGCTTCTTTCAAGAAGCACTAACTAGGCCTTTTACTACAAAGAAAAAAAAAACAGTTATTAATTTCAGTCACTCTAAGTCTAAGATAATATAGTGAATTGTTTTCCCAACCTTTATAAAGACATTTGTGGGCTGCACTGGGTCAATGAATTTTCCTAATATTCGAGACAACAATGACTCTTTAATTTATCCTGCCTAACAAATTCCTTCCGGTTAGTAATGATTGTGACCATCCTAAATCCAGTGGTAATTAGCCAAGCCTTAAAACAACATCTTAAAAAATCCCCAGCTGCTGTGTGTTTAGTGGCCTTCCTAGGATTCTCATTCTTAAGATATTATCACAGGAATCAACAGCTGTTTACCCAGCTAAGCTACAAAATAGTTTTAAACCTTATCATTTCATATATTTTCTTGCAATATTCTCATCACTTTATCTCTGCTACAATTTGACAGAAATTTCATATGTGTTGTCTCTGCAGAATGCCTCCTATTTGAATTTAACATCAAAAATAATCTTATTTGGGTCTTTAAAAAATGTTGGCTTTTTTTTAATGTGAAGGTGTTGGAAATATAGAACTGAGAAATAAAACCCCATAAATCCCAACTTCCACATTGGCTGAGAGATTGTGATAGTTTCAGTCCAACTAATATGCAGGTATACGAGGTGGAGAAAGTTGCCATCTCCCAATGTAATGTTCGCCACTGTGGCCTTAACTGCACATATTCAGCACACATTTTGAATGCTATGGTATTACTCCAGTATGAACAGCCATTCCAAAATTTAGGCAAGCAACATAATTTAATGACCTGGACTTAGACCATCCATTGTCACTTATTATAGAGAATTACGGCTGAGTGGATGTCTTATTTCTTCACACTTTAAAAGAATTTCAGTGTTGTAGATGAAAAAACCCTGGGGTAAGAAACTGACTCTGAAACTGAAGAACAGGTTATTGTTGATGTTCAAGATCTTAAAAACTTCATCCAAAAGAGAAGCTGCTAGCACAAACTGCTTGCCAGGAACATTTTTATGTTAGCCTTGTATACTTGAACTAGAGCAGCTATAAACATGTTGACATGTTTTATTGCTATCATTTCAGTCTCTTCCTTCAGGTCAGCTACATTAAACGTTGAAGGACACATTTTAAAACTTCCTTCTTCTTATAATAAACACTAAACAGAGGTTTCAACATAGTTCTTGAGCAATACCAATATTACAAATGAAATTCTGATATTTTGGCAATGTACGGCATTAAATAAATTCAGTGGTAAATCACAATACATTTAATAATATATTCTCCATGCACACAATACCTTTAGCCAAAATGTGTTTTGCTTGTTAGTGGCTTAAAGTGATGGTAAATCTATAGTGAACTATGGTTTGCAGTTCAGTGTGTTGCATGAACCCAGCAGCAGACTTTATGAACTAAACCATGATCGCATAAACCATGGGTAAATCCTGAAATAGACAACATGTGGACTCTGTACACCTGCCACAGAATCCTGAGACCACTATGGCAAAATTTAGCAACAAAATACCACAATTTTTGGTCTGTTTTTTGAATCTCAGGCAGGAGTTGTTTGTTTCCAGGAAGCTTATTGTTCCCATGCCTATTCTTAAACCCACTCTAGAAATTTGGTCTATATCTTTTGTGCTAAAACCGTACCCTCATCATATGGCCCTTCTTGGCCTCTAGAACAGTTTTTCAACCTTAGCAACTTTAAGATGTATGAACTCCAACTTCTAAAATTCCCCAGCAATCACTTTTGGAGTTCCATTTGTTTTTTGCCAGTTTGGGTATTTCATTAAAAGCAATTCATCTGTTTATAGCATTCTACCCAAAGTACTCTTTTATCATAAATTCTATTGCAGGACAGTCCTTCTGTTTGAGTGTGCTTCTGAAAACAAGGACAACACCTTATTATTGGAATGCACAATATTGATGAAATAATGCATTGCAATAATGTGCTTGTGTCTTGATGGATACCTGTGCCAAAAAATCCTCCGAAATGTGTTTCAAAATCTGCAACTTATTAAACAAGCCTTTGCTACTTTGGGGAGCAATTATACAATGTTTGTTTCTCCCAAGCATCCAGTTATGATGTAATAGTCCATATAAAGGAAAAGACTGGGAACTAATATGCCAGATGACTTTAACAGAGCGAGAAGCAGCAGGAAATCTACATGAGTTACCAATGGGTGCTTCAAGGAACTTGATTCCATAAGCAACACAGTTCCAACTCCTAATACTCTTATCAATATCACTACTATTTATAATGCCTTATTGCAATTTTGAACTCAGACTGTGTCCCTGCATGGTCTTTCCTGTAATAGACATTCTTGTGCCTGGGCAGTTGCTTTGCACTTCCTTACTTTCATCTTGCCTAATTCTTTTGCTTTCTCTGTTGTTCTTTCAAGGTAGTACTACAAAGAATGACCATCTTGTATTTACCTCCCCCCCAAAAGTTCAAAACCTGATAAGCATTGCCATAGGTAAATATGTTAAGGAAAAAATAGCATGGCCGATAGTCAAGAGCACAATCAATTTCAATGTAGATGCATATATTAGAGGAACATTACTTCTACAAGAATTAATTCTATGCCACTGCAGCATGATTGAAGCATGCTGAACACCTGTGAATCAGAAGCATCTTTCATACCAATCTGAAAATACATAATATGTATCCTGACAGCTTAATGTTTACAAAATTATTACATGGAGATTATGCCAAACATTCTGTTGAATCTCAAGCCAACTGATACATTTGCAGTAATTTTTGAATCTAGTGGAACACCTTGATACAAAAATTGTCAAACATCACAAACATGAGCCGTCATTTTCTTATGAGCAATATTCACTGAGAAAGTTGAGAACAGCAACAATTTGGAGGAAGAAAAGGGACAGAACTTCTGCCCTATTCAGTATGGCAATTATAGATGAATGAGATGCTGTTTTAGGAAATAGTCTGTTATTTATTCAGAGCAGCTCCTTAGAGAGCAATTCAATTCTAACTAAAACACCATTAGAAAACCTAAGATTCCACTAGCAAAACTGGCCAACGGCCACTACTTTTCTCAATCTTCAGTTATCCTCTAGTTTCAGCAGCAGATCACTTGGCCCTTACCCTATACAGTATTTATTTATGTTGTCACTGAGGAACTAGGTTTCAACACCATTTCAAATGTGTATAAGCTGTAACATTTATTTTACAGTACTTGTGTGCTATAGTGAGAGACTCTATATGGCTCATAAAATAAAAATATGTTGTAAACAAAAAAAAACCTGAAATCATAAAAGAGATAAAATGTTCACATAAGTGTAATAAAACATAACTACTAGAGACAGCGGAGTCATAATCATGACTCATGACATAATCATGACATAATCATATCATGAAAAGGAATAGTTTCACCAACTCTCAGAGGTAGCATGCAAGGATTCCATGGTTAAAAGCACTCAATCTCACTCAGTAGTATAGTAGAACACGAAGGGATACATTCTTTCTATGCAACTCCTGATGTACATAATTCAAAAAAGCAGCCACAGCCATTTCAATTTCATATTCAAGGTCTGGCACTGGATTGAAAGGGATCCATATAATCCA
The DNA here is from genome assembly GCF_049901735.1 of Notechis scutatus. Lineage (NCBI taxonomy): Eukaryota > Metazoa > Chordata > Lepidosauria > Squamata > Elapidae > Notechis > Notechis scutatus. The sequence goes on along the minus strand of NC_142012.1, from coordinate 121,957,622 downwards.
GTTTCCATAAATAACCCCTTTAGCATGTTCTCAATCATTTTTCCTACAAAGGAAAGAGTGGATACTGGATGTAAGTTGTGCAGATTTCAGTGGAACAACTTGCCTTCAGAAGTTGTGGGTGCTCCAACATTGGAGGTTTTTAAGAAGAAATTGGACAACCATTTGTCTGAAATAGTATAGGGTTTCCTGCTTGAGTAAGTGGTTGGACTAAAAGACCATCATTTTCTTTTTCAAGATGGTGGGCACAATCTTTTAAAGAACAATTTACACACACACATATTAAATTTATCACTGCTTTATCTCCACAATTAGAAATTGGAATGTTTGTATTTGCTATCAGGATGATAACTTTCCATAAATTCACTGGAATATTCTGGATATGATCTGATATACCATACTTAGTGGACATAGAGGACATCTGGCAGACAGTACAGGATAATAAAAACAAGGACAAACAGGCTGAAAAACAGCTTCTATCCCAGGGCAGTAGCTCTATTGAATTCTACTGTAGAGTGCAATATTAATGCAATATCAGAGGTTTTCAATTCAATTGTATAGAATGTGAAGGATGTGTGTTTGTGTTTATTTTCATAGTCATAATGTACACTGAAGATGGTATTTAATTTTGTTATATGAGGTGCAATGACAATAAAGTAAACTAAGCTTATATGATAGCATGATAAAAATCTTTTTCACTACCTTAGCATATGTCAAAAAAATTTCAAAAAGCCCACATTTTTCCTATCTTCTCAGCAAATTCATTGTTCCCCACTTGCTGTTTCTTTAACACTAGAATGAAAACTGCTTCCCTGGTACCTATTTGATAATATAAGTCTGCATGCCAGCTCCATCTTGGAAGTTGAATGCCCAGACAAACACAATTGCAATTAATTGCCCATACTGAAAATCCTGCATTCAGCAGCTTCAGCAAAACAAGCACTAAATGGTAGTATCATTCTTATTGGTGTCATACATTCCTTGAGGGAATTATCTATAATGAGATAGAGTTCAAAGGACCATAAAGCCCAGGACCTGCACATGAGATTGTGCCTGACCCACCCTCTGTGATGCTTTACCCAGAGTAGCAGATCCTTCTGAACCTTCAAGAATGCAAGCAGCTCAGGAGTGAAGGACACAGACAGAGAGCTGCATGAGATTTTGGCTTCAAGGAAGGGCTCCCCAAGAGCAAGTCCTTGAGCCTGCATACCTCGTCTGGCTGAATAGACTTGATGGCAATGAATGAAGCCTTGGGGGGCACAGTCTTCATTTCAAAGCAAATCTTGGATGAAATTATGGTTGCGTTCACACATGGCATGCAACTTAGATCAACATAAATCCATGAATCCTTTGCTCCTATAGCAAATGGCTGTGGCTTAATTTTATTGCCTGAATAATACAATACAATGAGACTGTAACTACAATATGCTAGATCATCAATTAATCAAACCCATTTTAGCCTAGTTGAACAATAACAATAGCATTTAGACTTATATACCGCTTTATAGTGCTTTACAGCCCTCTCTAAATGGTTTACAGAGTCTAAGCACATTGCCCCCAACAATCTGGGTCCTCATTTTACTGACTTCAGAAGGATGGACAGCTGAGTCAACCTTGAGCCGGTAAGAATCAAACTCTTGGCAGTGAGAATGCAGATTTAGCCTGCAAAATTGCGTTCTAACCACTATGCCATCATGGCTCTTGGGATACCCAGCCAGTATATCAGTATATGAAATAGTGGAAGAAAGCAATCTTGTGGTTGAAGCATGCACTTAACATTTTGGGGGTATAGTGGGATATGGCAGTAAACCAAAATGAAGCCGTGTCCACCATTTTTTTCTGAATATCTTTTAAGGGAGAGATTGGCTGCTTGGTTTTAAAACTGTATAAGTTTTTTTCTAAGGCTGGTACTATATATATCATTTTTTTCCTGTGCTTCTTGCCTCAAACTCTTAGAAACTCTTTCTAATCTTTCCTAGTTACCCAAAAATGTTTTAGCAAATGTAGAATTCATTTGCAAGTCCATGAAGCTCTGAGGCTACTTATTCTGTATTGCATCACTCTGATTTTTCACTGCTTGAACCTAGTCTTCTCTTTGGGTTTTTGAACAAGCATTTATGAACAAGGCCAGTAGCTTATACTGCTGTTAAACTCGTGTCCTGGCTTAGTTGCTGAACTCTGAAGTAGCTATTGGTTTAGTCTGTGCTCTTGTCCTTTGGACTCATTGCTTTTTGCTTGTGACCTGATCTATGGACTGTTGATTGGCCTCATTTTGCTATTTGTTCTCTTAAACAGGAAAGAACAGAACGTATTCAAAGTTAGCATTACTAAATAATTCTGTGGTTGGAATTGACAAATGCAGTCTTCTAAGCCAGGTAACTACCCAGAAACAGCCTACACGAAACATAGCTGTGGGCAAAACAGCACATGCAAACCCAATAGAATTCTTCCCCCTTTCCCTTGCCATCATGAAGGAACTTCTGATCATGCGTTTCTAATACATGCAGATTCCCAGGAAAGCGGAGCCTGGGGATTTGCACCAAGATGCTGATATAATCAGACATGCATGTTGAGGCAAAAGATAGCAATGCTGACAGCTTCAACCTGGCATGTAATCATCAGTGGCAGCTCTCACACAACTCTTAAAGCAGGATTTCCTCTCCCTTTCTGTTCCATAGTAAAAAAAAAAAAAGGAACAATTAACAAACCTAACCGGAGCCTCTCAAAAGGGAGTCTTTCTTTTGTTATAAGCTCTCTGTAAAATAATCCACGAATGGTTAAACAAGCCAGTATCCATGGTTTATTTAGGAAAGAGTTTCTGGTATCCTTTGGTTGAGCAGAAGTGAGATCCTTGACAATAAATCACCTGCTTTCGGCTGCATAGATTGGAGCCTTTCCAAAGTATGATTAATTATTTCAAGATGGAACAATACATTTCAGTGAAGGTAATAAAGCTGATAGTTTTAATACTTTGGGTTTTCCTACAGTCCAGTTTACAGCACCATTAAGTATAATAGATGAAAGGAATCAGCACACTGCCATTATTCTATCATTCATTCACATCATAGTGCACTATCTCCACATTAATATTAATGGCTTATCTAACTTATTCAAATCACCAGTGTACAACAGTCCCTCGTTGTTTCCAGCCTCACAAAACCAACTATGATATATCTTTAGTATTATCTCAGAAATCCATTAAGTTACAGTATCACAGAATTGTGAATGTTCTGGAATCCACAGAAGCAAATCACAATTCTACCACCAAAGAATCAAGTGAGGACTCCATAATTGGCATCAGAAATCAGAAACTACACAGCTAGTGCAATACTGGATGCAACTATTATCACTTTAGCATTAAAATAATAAACAAAGCAAATACCTGTAAATAGCTCTATTAGCTCTAGTCTATCAGTAAAATTCAAGAAACTATGGAATAAAATGCTTATCAATTCATTTATTGTATTCACTCTATACATGGATCTGATTGGTAAATAGAAATAAGAGTTAACTTGGTTAACTTCCTATAATCAAACCAATATCTTTAGAGGAGGCAAGATTTGGATCTTGGAAGAAGTAAATTTTTGCCAATTCTTTCAAAAGATTTGAAGATTTCAAAATAGTCATAACTGTATGTTTCAAGGTGTTAGAATGTTTATCACAAAAATGTTTGGAACATGGTTTACAGAGATTGCCCTGTAAAATTTGTTTCACATTAGAATGTATTTACTGTAGAATAATCTGAACTAAAGGGTCCCCATCAATACTCCTGCCCAACTTCAAGAAAGCAGGCTATGAAAAGAACATAGAGGTCAATAATTCAAGTACAGTGAATTCCACGAACTTCATAATTTATAGCAAGCAATCACTTTTTTCTCTCTTGTTTTAAATACACTCACCAAACAGGCTATTACAACATGTCTACAAAATTAAATATGTTAGCCTTGAAAATGTCACACAAAATGCAAAAGATAGAGAATCCAGAAATCTGCTTATACAAAACATGGAGTATGTTTGCATTTTAAATATTCACACACACACACACACACACACACACACACACCACACACACACCCCCTATACATTATTCTTCACATGCATCCAAATTAGCATGTCATATTAATTCCAGAAAATCGGAGATTTCCTTTACCGTTATAGACAATTGTTATACGGGGGGTGGCATCCAAATCTGCGGAAGACAACCTGGAAGGATATCCCATTACTGTGGCCACAGAGAGACCCATCAGATAAAACAGCACATTCTCTTTCATTTTCCTGGTCAACCAAGGCTGCTGCTCACAGGGCAAGACAGCCCTTTTTCTACAAGTTTGCCTTCAATTGTTGGAAAAGTTTCCTGTTGATTCTACATGTGGCATCACAGGTTGCAAAGAAAATCCTGAAATAAACAAAAAATAAAAGCTTTTTTTTTAAAAATGCAATATTCCAGCACTAATATTATTGTCTAACCTACACTATCTTTCAAGTCAGACATCTGCTGTGAATTTAACCCGCACTTTTTGAAAGATGAACTTCATTCAGCCTAGATCTGTGGAGCTGCACGGCAAATTGAATATGTCCTTCAAGTTCTCCCCAAAATGGAAAGATACAAAATACAGTCTGAGTACTTTGCATGACGTATCCTTGGCTTCCATATGACTGTAAACAGTGACCATATTTTCATGGAAAAAATAAAGGACAAACCTGAAAAGGGGGAAAATCTGAAAGTGTTTCATAAGGATAAGAAAATTGTTTAGGTTTATAATTTTCCTTTACAAAGGAAAATTCAAGGGCAAAACCAAAAATAGACAGACAGACAGATCTGAAGGAAATGAAGGGCTGTCCTTTATAATTAAGGACATATGGTCACTGTTCCTGTAGATCAAGCAACTTCTACATCCCTGTTGAACGGTTCCTCATCCCTGCCTCATCTTATATCCTGTATCAGTTTTGTCCCACATTTCCCCCCATCATTTCAGGAAATCATTCTTGTGTTGTCAACCATTCTGTCATGTGTGGAAAACTGGCTTGCTGCTCTGAAAAGCCACTGACATCATAGCTCTAGCAAAACTATTTTACTTTCCTAGATCTGAAAGTTGCCCTCATTAAATCCCAATGCCACAAATAAATAGATCAAATGCATTAGATCCTCTGGGGGTCAGCTCTTGAATGTTACGGAAATTGTTGTTCTACTGCAGTGAGATTATAATAGTTTCAGTTAGGAAATATTGCTGAATTATTAAATAACCAATATTATATAAATTACAAAATTTAGAGGAAAAACAAGCTAGTTGTAAACAACTCTTTTAAGCATTTTATGCATGACAAAAATGTCTAAACACAAACATGGAAATTACTCAGGCAAAAATACTGAGAAGATACATTTGAATTTTTGAATGTTTATGCTTTATATCATTTGTCCTTTAATACAAACCCACAAAAGTAGTAATTGCTTATTTAATTTCAGATTTATTTCTAGAAAAGGAATACAATTCTGATGTAGCTCTGCATTTTAATCAGTTGCCATTAATACTTGGTATTTTTAGTATCAAAATTGATTTAAGAAATACATTTTTTATGACCTTCTAAGACAAGTTGCTATTATTGCTTCCATATTGCATTGGGAAAAAGATTGAAAACATTTTGGAAGTAATTATCAGGTATTAAAAAACACTGGAAACCCTCAGTGAACTCTGAAGTCTTTGTTTCTTTAGATATTCATTCAGTTTTTATAAGAGGTTAAAATAATCTCTAGTAAAAGCTTTACTTGTATCTCAAACCATTTTTGGATTGGTGCCTTTACCTAAAGCAGGGGTGTCAAACTCAGGGATGCTTAAATATGGCCCATAGGGCCAGACTGGAAATAGCAAAGGTCCAAACTGCGGTGCCTCTGCCAGCTAAAACAGGCCGTGGGGCAGGGTGCAGCCTCCATTACTTCTTTCTGTAACATTTCATGTAGTCTCCACGTGAATGAATTTTCTTTTATAAATCAATATATTTTCTTTTATATGCCAAACTCACAGGATTATAATCTAAAACATCTGATAGTATTTCTAATTTAGAAACCTTACTATCCATGTTCTTTGAAATAGAGATAATTTCTATTCTTGACAAGGAGCAATGCCTTTCTGAATAATAGGTACATTCTCTAGAATATAATTTTGTTCTTTCCATATATTAAACAGTCCTACATTGTCAATCCAAACAAAAGCAAAAAACAAAACCTTTTGGTAAACTACCGTGAGTTATTTTAATGCTTTTTCTTAGAAGTTCTATCCAATTATGCAGATATTGTGTAATTCCAATTCCCTATCAAAGACCAATTTTTATAAGAAAAACATCTTAATCTTTCCATACATCATTTACAGAACAGTACATCATTCTCATTTGTGGCATGAATTTCAAAGTCTTCCAAAGTCTTAGCCCGATGCAAATTAACTTCCACTATAGCATATCTACCATGCTCATCAGTCAATACAAGTTCTATTTTTAGTTGGGGATTAATATACAAAACAACTCTATTTATTTTCTTTTGTTGCTGTTGAAAAAAAATTCTGCACCCAAATTTTCATAAACCAAATATTTTATGTCCTTTCTTCTAATAAATTATTTAAGCAAGTTGTTTTGTGTTTAAATGTTTTTCAAATAATCTTTCTTTCTCTTTTGAGGAGCACTTTCTCAATTTATATTCCACATTAAGCATTTGCAATCCATAATCAAGCCAAACATTTAGAAAAAAATCAATACCTGTAGAAGTGTAGATTTAATTCAGTACCATTCCTTTCAGTTTCCTGTTGGATCTGTTGAATTTTTTATGTAGTTTCCTCTGGCACCTCCATTTGAATCTTCTCTTCTCTTCCTTGAATTTTTCTAGAAATTATCTCCTCTTCTGAACAGAATTTAGTCAAAATCTCTGCTGTATAAAAATAAAAGTTACATTTTTCACTTTGTCCCACCAAAATGGGCTCTTTCATTTTAAAAAAGTACAATTTTTTATTATTTTTGATCAGTAAAATTTTGATACGAATTTCTTTAAACACGTTTCTTTATATCAGGTTATTGATCTTCAGTTTTGCATTAAAATCCTGCTGCAAAACTTTATCCATTTGTCTTCTTATTGATAAAGTGCACCCTTTGCTTAGAACATTTCTTATTAGAAATCTTCAATTTTTTTCAATAAACATTATCAATTGCTGCCTCTGAATTTACAACTTCCCAATTCCCCCATACTCAAAATGCCAAGATTCTAATATTCTCATCAGAAGCCTCAAACAAAAGTCCTTCTCTCTCAATTTCAACGGAGCCAGGTTATCTAATTCTTTTTCCAATTTTTTGTTTATAACCTCTATCTTACTCTTCAAAATCTCCACTTTGTCCTTAATTTGTTTTACATCTCTAGACACTCATTTCACAGGGTTTTCCATCTTCTTAACATTCTCTTTCATCTCCTCTTTCATCATTAAAAATATTTCAGCCATTCTTTTTTCCACAGATACCAGTATCAATTTAGTTATCAATGGTTCAGCTAATATACTGGAAAGTTGTTTAATTTTTTTCTGAAGAAAATATGGTGCAATTCTTCACTTCAGATTGCTCTAACACAATCCTTCCCCACCCAATTTTGCTACTTTTTGAGTTCTTGCCATTATATTATAATGCAAATGAAAACATGTTGCAAGTGGGAAAAGGAAAAAGCAAGCTTTCCCCACTTTTTGTCTCTTTTGTCTTTTAATACTTTAGTCTCTAATGCCACTCTAATTAATCAACATATAATCCACATCTCTATAGTTACAGTCAACAATACAGTAGGTTCATATTATGCTTATCTTTATTTTTATTTTGACCAATAGCCTGCAATTTTTAATAATAATCAGAACACACTCACACTCACATTAAAGCCCAGGTTATTTATCTAATTTAATTCCAATCTATTCAAAAGTAACCTTTCAGAATAACTGTCCCCTTTATCTCTTTTAAACTTTCTTACATCATCTCCTTGCTAAGCTTAAGACATTCTTAAGTCTTTGAAATCTTTTTTTCCCAGTTGCTTTGTGATTCAGAAAAAAACCCTCCTTATCCTACCACAAATAAAATATTTCTTTAACTCTTCAGATCCAAAATGAGTAATAAGAGAGGTTCAACTTTATATCTGTATAGGCTATATTGTGGCTATGAGCTTAGATGGAATCTTTGATTCCCAGCTGCTCAACTCATGAATCAATTACAAAAACTTCAGGTTCTGTAGTTTACTTACAAGGAGCAGCTGTCTGAGTGCAAATACGCAAGCTCACAATCAGAAAGAATTTGCAACCTAACATTAATCCTCTGGTCACCATTCTCCACTGCAATATTATCCCTACTCCTTCAAAAATATTTACAGTAATTCACGATGAATCTCAGTGGAAGCTGATCAAAAATACTTCCTGAAAGGGAATGTGTGGATGACCTTGGGGAACAAGGGGAAGAGATGCTGCCTAAGAAACAATCAGAGAACAATCAAACAAGAGAGACAGAAGCTCCCAGTGGCTTAAGAATCAGAGAAAGAAACTTAGGAAGCACCCACCCTAATCGATTATGCAGTTAAAAGTGGCAGCAGGAAGTTAGCACTTTTAGACTTGCAAGATTTTGCAAATGTAGCCTTACAATAAAGAATTAGATCAAATTGTGTTTTCGGTCTGGTTTACCTGAGAAGGCTGATACTTCCCTTCTAATCCCCTATCTTCTGATTCTAGTCATTTTTTAATTTTTATTTATTTATTTGATTTGTTAATTGCTTTCAAGATAATAGGTATAAGTATATACATAGTTATGAATACATGAAATGGGTACATACAAGAAAAATAAAAGAAACAATAGGACAGGGACGGTAGGCACATTGGTGCGCTTATGCACGCCCCCTACAGACCTCTTCGGAAAGGGGTGAGGTCAATAGTAGACAGTCTAAGGTTAAAGTTTTTGGGGTTTGGGGAAGAAACTACAGAGTCAGGTAGAGTATTCCAGACATTGACTACTCTGTTGCTGAAGTCGTATTTCCTGTAATCAAGTTTGGTGCGGTTAACCTTGAGTTTGTATCTATTGTGTGCTCTTGTGTTGTTATGGTTGAAGCTGAAGTATTCATTGACAGGTATGACATTGCAATGTATGATTTTATATACCATACTTAGATCAGACCGAAGACGGCATAATTCAAGGTTTTCTAGGTCTAGAATTTCAAGTCTGGTGGCATAAGGTATTCTACAATGAGTAGAGGAGTGGAGAACTGTATTCGAGTATTGGTCTAGCAAATGTTTTGTATGCTCTAGTTAGTAGTGTGATATTACCAGAGAAAAAGCTATGGAGTATTAGGTTAACAACTCTTAATGCCTTTTTGGCTATGTAGTTACAGTGGGCTCTAGCACTTAGATCATTAGAGATGAGTATTCCAAGGTCCTTTACAGAGCTTGGATCATCAACAAGATCTTGACTATTCAGCTTGTATTTTATTTTCTGATTTTTTTTGCCAATATGTAAGACAGAGCATTTATTTGTTCATCAGAATCTTGCCAAATGAACAGAAGCACTTGACAATATTATCATATCCACAAGAAAAATACTGACTGTACAAAATAAGAGTGTATACTATAAGTAGTTTCTTAGCAGACTGCCTCAGGGTACTACTCCCCTTAATAAGAGAACTACAATGCCAGAGGATACAGAGAGAAATGTGATGCATTGTTACCATTGTTACCATGTTATTATTATATGCACTAGTTGTAGATGTTTGCTTCTTGTAGATACACCTCCACACCTTATGTCATGTACTGTATTTGTGTGATGCTGTGAATTAAAAAAATAGAATATACAATATAGGTCTCCCTCAAAAAAGCTATAGAAAAAACTTTGTTCTGAAAGAATATAATATACACAATGTGGAAAACCATACAATGAAGGTTTGTGAGATATAAGCAGATATGGTTCTGAAAAACATGAAGAAATTTCTCAAAGAGGTAATTTCCCAAACAATGATATAATGTATATAAAGTAACATCTACTCACATCTGAGGAGTTCCCAAAAGGACAAAATTAGTCAAACAGTGCCTCCTACTGGTCAGTGTAACTGAGACATCAGACAATAAGCACCTTATGTTAAAAAAAAGGGGGGGGGTGCTGTCTTTTCCAAGATGATTGTAGTGGAAGTAATCAAAAGCTCTATACTATGGCATAGACATAATAAAACATGGTATCTCTCTGCTCAGAGTGCTTAAAGGAAAGTGGACTGTATATACCACTCTGATAGCTCTCAAAACAAGAAAACTAAATGAAGCACTGGCACTTGAATGGAAAGGCACCAGGAGATGATAGAAGACTGCCTTTCTGGAATTATAAATCAGTAGGAACTGTAGCATCTTAGAGATCAGACAGAAGGAGATACAGTGCATGATACACACTCTGCCTCAATTTATTCTGCAATGTGGACCTAATATCTGGACAGATATGCAGTTAGATATGCAGATGTAAGTGTGTGTGTGTGTGGTGCTTTTAGCTGTGAAGTGGAAAATAAAACGTGTTTGGTTCTATATGTCCTGAGTTCCTGGTTAAATAAGCACAAGACATAACACTGGAATCATAGAAAGACCCTGTTTGGCCTTCCACGTGGCAGAACTAGAAATACGACTGTTTGCAAAAATGCTAAAATTTCATCAAAAAAACATTGCTAGACCAAGCAAGCAAACTTAAATGGCAAAGAGACTTTTTTCTTCAATATTAAAGCAATTCTAATTAACAAGCTAAAAGCTGAGAAGTTATTCATAGCTTAAAAGCTACAAAACTTTGCTGAAGCTTTTGATTACATAATGGTGTGATATAGCAGTCATGAACAAACTTATTAGTGTTATATATACCACTAGAGAATTCTAGATAAAAATTTGCTAAAGCTTCACTCTCTTTCTATGTATTCCAGAAACCAAAGGCAAAAAACCCCAACCCCCACTGTCTTTAAATAAGAAGCAGGTTGTACTAGACTAAAACTTCTATTTGGGTGCCTTCCAGATGTGTTGCCAAGACAACTTTCAAAATTCCTGGCTAGCATGACCAAAGGAATTCTGGACACTGTACAGCCAATGCATCTGAAAGGTAACAGACTAATTATCATTTAGCTAAAGTTCTTGTCATGAGAATATAACTATTACAATATGGTGATTCCCCAAACTAACTTGTGAAAAGTGATAAACTAGTTGATAGGCAAAGGAATTAGATAGAGTGATCTATGCAAATCCTAACACTAATGATTAAGAAGTTATGTAATTCAAGTCTGGATTTAATTTGTATACAGAATCAAGTAAGACTTCACTATTGCTCTCATCTAATGGCATAGATAGCACAATAAATAAAAGGGGAAGAGTATGAAAAAAGCTTACTTTTGAGCTTGGCTCTCTAGTCTAAGGCAACACAAGACAACTTGCAATCCAAGGCTTGACTCACAGACTACTATATTTTTTCAGACAATTTCAATATTTGAGCCTAAGATAAATGAACTATGGAAAATAACACAAGCTACAGTATAATAAAAAAATGATTGCAGTCACCAATGAACAATTAAAAGCCTGGCAAAAGGAAAGAGTAGGAGTCAAATGCAATTACTGAGGAGTAGTTTCCACAGCCTGGGAGTAATCTAGGATAAGACCTTTTCCTGTAGATATACAAGATATACAAGTTTCTGACAGTGGGGCACCTTCAGAAAACCTCAGAACCAAAAGGGTTAATAGATATACAAAAGGCTAGGTCCTAAAGAGGCTCAGAGGTGGTATTGAGCAGGTTCTGACCAGTTCTGGAGAACTGGTAGTGGAAATTTGAGTAGTTCGGAATACCACCTCTGACTGGCCCCACCCCCATCTATTCACTGCCTCCTGAGTCCCAGCTGATCGCCTGGGTCTTCTTTTGTTGCCCTGCACAGGAGAACAGAGCTGGAAATCAGGTTAGTGGGGTGGGAAGAGAATGGGGATTTTCTAATATCCATCCCCTGCCACAGCCACCATGCCCACCTAGCCACACCATGCCCACCAAGCCACACCCACAGAACCGGTAATAAAAAAATTTGAATCCCACCACTGCGCAGGTTGGTCATGCTTGCTGTAAACCATTAAACCCTTTAGCAGTCCATAACATTTTAAACTGTGCCTAGTAAGTAATAAGCAACTAATGTTCAACACTGGTATTCCCAAATCTTGCACCAGCTAGCAGCCTATCTTTCTAGCTCTTGACAGTTTTAAAGTATCAACAAGGTATATGATCAAGAATGGAATGTATTTCAAAGCTAACAAGGAAGAATAGAAGCTGGCACGGTACCGGGACTTAGGGTTAGGGTTAACCCTAACCTGAACCCACCAGTGACAACTAAGGATAATTATCCCTGACTGTAAACCTGCTCTTTTAAGGGTAATACAATCCCCACCTGAAAAGTCTAAACCTCCATCCTAAAGTCCAGTTTCTTATTGATCATCAGTAGCTTTACCTGATCTTAATTTACTTTGTTTTTCCTCTTCTAGCCCTTCAACATTATCTGAACTTTACAAAACTTTACTAATTACTTCCTTGGAGTTAGATGGTATGATGCAGAAGACTGGACATCATCAGCATATTGATGACATCCTCTTAAAATTTCAAATGATTTCCAATAGTACCTTCATTTAGATATTCAACAGCATAGGGACAAAATAGAACCTAGTTCATTATCAAATAGCAACCTCTCAATACCACTTTCTGGAGATAGCTCTACAGAAGATTGCAACTACTGCAAAACATTAATTGTATCAGATGATTTAAAAGGATAGCATAGTTGATAGCACCAAATGTTATCAAAAGCTGTTAATCCCAAAAGTTTATAGTGTAGGGGAAAACAGGAAACACATCAGAAACAAAAGAAAAAGTAAAGTGGTAAGGTATCAGATGGATGATTTACCCACCACTGGCATACAGCCCTAGCAGATTACTCAGTGGGTAATTTGCTAGGGCTGCATGCTAGTGGTGATCTTGATAGAAAAAAAATATTGCCTGTCTTGGTCAAAATAGATAGATGACGATTGCTACTCCAAAGTGGACCATGATAAAGAAGATGGACGAAAGGGTGAAGGTTTTATTATTTGTTTCAATATTTAGTTCTTTACATCAATTTCGGACTTTAAAAAATGACTGTGTCCAGAAAGTCATTATAGCACTGTTGGCCTAAGCAAGGACCATCTCATAAATAATTGCAATATAAAGCAAAAGTATCATCAATTTTTGATTTCCTATCAACAAAGAATGAATTCCTTGCCGTGGCCAAATGAGGCTTTGTACTTGAGAAGAGTAACCTCTGGAGAAGAAGGCCAGTTATGTTTTTTGATTGTTCAGATGGGTAGAAATAGGCTATAAGCATTATGTAGAACCAAGGCAGGGGACTAGAGTTCTTCCAGATGTTATCAGAGTATAACTTCTGGCATCCATCATTATTAGCCATGTTAATAATGGGGCTGCTTGGAACTGAAGTTCAATGATATTCTACTGTTGAAAATACAGACTGTTAAAGAGATGGGTTTATATACTGTGCTAAACCATAACATGTTTTGTTTTTTTAATTGGTGTACAGCTACTGTATTCTGTAGGTTTTGCCTGCAAACACAATTCAGGGAACCTGCTGGTAGAGGCAGCTAACCTATTACATAATAATAGAAAGGGAAAGGATTTTGAGACTGAGAAGTTGAATGAATTCTTTGCTTTTGTTTTCACTGCAGAAAAAAAGAAGAAAAGACTCTGTTCCCTAAATTAGACATTTTTAGAAATAGAATCTGAGCTGCTGAGTGAAAGAATGGTGTCAAGAGAAGGAATTCCATTTAAAGCTAATTGACAAGCTGAAAACAAACAAGCCGCCCATTCCCGATGCTGCCCATCAAAGAATTCTTAAAACTGCTCAGATGTGAAATTGTTTTGATGATGTACCTCATTTAAAAAGACATCAGCAAACAAAGTAGCCATGGAATAAGAGACGGTTCATCTTCTGAATCAATAATTTATGAAGAATAGGACGCCGAGAACAAGAATAAATTGAAAATTCTCATAATGGAGAATGTAAACAGTGTCCCTCCCTTTCATGAGCTTTTACTAAAGCCAGTGTTTTTTTACCGGTTCACAAGTGTTATGGAATTAGATGTGAGCAGGGAGATTGTAAAATTTGCTAATGACAACAAAGAACTCTAAAAGCATATTCCCATACAGAAGAATAAATTACTGTTAGAATTAAAAATTTATATAACCAATTATTGTCATGTTGCAGAAGGCAAAAATGCTAACTATAGATTCATTGAGGGGCTGGTGCTGATATTGTCAGACAGGAATCTTGGAATTAAAGAAAAAAAAATCAACTCAATGTATAGTTGCTTTAGAAAGCTAAAGTTCCACATTGAGGGTAATTAAGAATGAAATCCAAACTAAAACTTCCAATATCATAATGCCTGTGTATCTATTTACAACATAATCACTCTTGGACTATACCAACCTGAGAAAGAATGCTGAAAAAATATGGCATAACAAGACAACCAAAATGATTGACAGACTACAGAAATTCTGCAAAGTCTTGAGATTTCTTAGTTTTAAAAAAAAGCAAGTTAAGGGATCATGAGGAAAATGTGTAAATCATAATTAAATTATATATGATGTGGGGGAAATAATTAAAACAAAGGACATTCCTGTCCCCCTCCCCAACATTTCGATACTAGACAGACTTTTTAATTAAACTAATAAATGAATTGAGATTCAGGATGCAGTCTCAACTTTCACCTAACAGGAACTGCATGTTGTGTGATCATGGATCTCATATGTGAGTTATTTTCAGTTGTGCTTTCAGATAAATCTTTCAGGGTTGAGTTGTTGTTGTTTTGCATTTCTTTCAAACCTCCCTTTTCCTCTCTCCCTTCCTTTTCCACAGAATCTACTATTGCTGTTCCTTTACCTCACTTGTGCAGTCAAGTCATTTATATCAAAAATACTCCTCTGGATTGGAATACTCCCTATCTTAGATTTGTGGTATGTGCCTCCCCCCACTGACCATGAAGATCTGTGACTCTGAGGGGAGAGGGAGAGAGAGAGAGGGGTCTGGTTAGAAGGCTAGAAAGAGGGTTGGGAAGTGCCTCTTCTCACCTATCAGAGGCAAAGCAGGCCTTCTTTCATGTTCCATTCAGGACTCAGGGCAGGACTCAGCAGCTCTTCTTTAGCTTTCATTCTCTATTGGTGCTATTTACTTGTGCTGGAGAAGGGGCTTTCAGCTGAAGGGTTACAAGAATTCTTCTCTAACAAAATGGCAAACACTGTTCGTTATTTTCTTCCCCCGGCTCTCCACCTCCACCTTGTTTTAAACTGTCTTCTACTACTACAGTATTTGAATAGACTCCTGTCTCAGAGAAAGCATTCCAAAAACTAGGCAGGGCTCTTCTTACGCTATCTTTCTTGGCTGATCCCTTTCCTGCCTGCCACCTACACTTTTATCTGTTTCTCTGTCTTGTTTTATCTGACTGGGGAATTGTTCTTTAACTGCTAATCATTTTCAAGACTCTTGAAGTATAATTTTCTTTGTCCTTTGTTGAAGCAAGGCTCTTTGACACCTTCTTTGTGTTCAAATTATCAATTTGCATTTGCTTCCTTTTTATAACCAGATCCATACCAATTAGGGTTTCAAGCAGGTACAGTAGCTCAAGAAAGCACAATCTTGAGTTCTGAATGATGGTGGTTAAAATCTCAGTGCTTTACTTCTGTCCTGCTCTTACACAATTATTCACAATGAGAGTACCGTATCTCTGATATACTTCACCACCAATTACTGCTGTTTGGATAGTGGTTCTTGAGCATTACTGTCATGGTTGGCTCACCACGCAATCTCACTTACAACCAGACAGCAGCAACAGGAGTGGGGAGGGAAGGCATTGGAATGCAGCAAGAGGTATCGAGGAGGGCAAAGGAATGCAAGTGTGTTGACTTGAAGCCTGAGACAAATCCAGCACCCCAAGGTGGGAAATCGGCTGGGAAAGTCTGAGGCGGAAAGACCATTCCCAAAACAAAACGAGTATACTGATTGGCTAGACAAATGGGCAGTGGGAGGATGGGGGGGAGGGAGGAAGGAAAGTTTTCCCATGCTATTTGCGTGGAAAACCATTAGAATTGTCTTTTCTCATTCTGTACCCATATGGAATTTTCAGTAAAGTTATACTCTTGGTAAAAAGATGTCCCAGGAGTTTGCTGGTTTAGCCTGTAAGATGGTTGACATTTACTGACTATGCACTTGGTGGTGAAAGTCTTATAATGCCAGGAATTTCCTACTACAGGGAATTCCCTTGGGGATTAATTATGGGTTATATTTACTCTCTTCCCCTTAGTGCCATCATTCCTGATCAGTCCTTCGATATAACTGTTATGCTGAAAATATCAGATTTTCTGATTCTTTTCTTGAGGGAAACACATGGTAAACAGTATCAAAATATCTTATTAATACTTGAATGTCCTCCAATGCCTCAAGCTGAGTATGGATAAGATGAAGATGGCTGTGTTAGTCTGATTGTTCTTCCTGTTCTTTATGGTGTTCCACCCCGTTTGTCTCCATGTTTTTGGATTCGCTCAGGTTTTTCTTGAAGGCTCAATGTTTTTAACAATGATTGATTAGCTCTGCATCTGTTTATTGATGTTAGCAAGTATTTTCCATTTTCATTTCATTGGAATTCATAACTTGATAATCTAAAAGTTTCTGGTGGGGGAGATGGTGGCTTTATTGGTTAATGCCAGTTGCACTATTGCAATGATACTCTTATGGCAGGTTTTCCTACTTCCTAGTTTCATCCGCTCATCTTTCTTCAATGCTGCTTGGATTGTTCTGGATCTTCCAAGTCATTTTCTTGTTTTATTATACTATACAGTTGTTCATCAGCTTCCTATTTGGCCTAGAACCTAGTTGAAACCAGTAGTGTTTATATTTATATTTAGGGGCCATGCATAAGCGCACCAACATGCCTACCGTCCCTGTCCTATTGTTTCTCTTATTTTTATTTTTTATTTTTCTTATATGTATCCATGTATTCATAACTATGTTTTTACTTATACCTATTATCTTGTAAGCAATTGACAAAAATAAATAAATAAATAAATAAATAAAATAAAATATTTTGAAGGCTTCCCCCATCACACAAACAGACACACACAGGTTTCTATTGCCCTTATTTCTCCCTCCTGTTCATTCTTTACATTACTCTAGGCAGAGCGCATGTAATTACAATACTTATTGCTGAGAAAGAGAAAGTAGACTGTTCCATCTCAATCCTGCTTAAGGGCTTCTCAGAGGGAAGTGGTGACTCATTGGGAAAACAGAATGATGAACAGAGGGGCCTTCAGTCTGATCAAAGTTTTTCCTTATAAAAATATGTTCATGGTGATATCATACCTGAAACGAATATACCTGACTAATATTTCTCAGATAACCTGTAAAAGCTTCCCGAATTATCATCTGAAATTACCGTATTTGCCGGCGTATAAGACGACTTTTTTGCCCTAAAAACATGCCTCCAAGTGGGGGGTCGCCTTATACGCCGGTAAATACATTGTCACTCGGGTGCAAGAGCGACGGGGCGGAGCTCCGCAACTTGCGAAGCCCCTTCAAGCCCAGCCGAAGTCTCTTCCTCCTCCTCCCACCCACCCACCCACCCTCCGCCCGGCTCGGGCGCTGCGGAGGCCAATCTGGAGGTGGGGTGGGGTGGAGCGGGAGGGTCTCTGGTGGGGCTGCCGCCCAGCCAGCCCCGAGCCGCGTAATGGCCCAGGGAGTGGGGGGAGAAGGTGGTGGGGGTGGACTGTGGCGCCCTCCTTCTGGGCAGCGGGCGGGGGCGGCAATTGCTCTCCCGCTTCTCCCTCCCTCTTTGAAAGACCGGGAGGGCTGTGCTTGGGGCGGGGGGGTGTCCTCAGGAAGTTCCTGATGGGAACCCGCTGGGCAGGGCCACCCGGCTCCCGAGCTGCTTTCCAGGGTCCCCTTGGGAAGAAAAGGGTCCGGTGGGCGGTGGAAGAAGGCGAGCGCCCTCCTCCCGCCCCCTGTCCCGTCCCGTCCCTCCTCTTGTCCCCTCCTCCCTCCCCGCTTAAGAGAGAAAGATCTGCCTCCCTGCACCGAGCTTCCACCCGGCGCCGTCTCTCCGGCCAGCGCGCGCTGCGACTTGGGAACCGGCCAAGCGACTTTAAAACCGAGCGGAGGCCACAGATAGCCGGAATTACCCTCCACACCACACACACACACACACACACACACACACAGAGAGAGAGAGAGAGAGAGAGAGAGAGAGAGAGAGAGAGAGAGAGAGAGAGAGAGAGAGTTGCTGTCCATCCCCACCCTTGGAGTCCCGATGGCACGCACGCGGGGCTGTCACAAAGAAAGGGAGAGGAATTGAGTGCAAGCCTGACAAAGGCGAAGCTGCCTCTCTAAAGCATTTTGGTGGCTTTGTAAGTTTGGGGGAAAGGGGTTGGGGGTGTCAATCAAGAATTATATCCAGAATACCCCAAGTGTTACAACTTACCGTATTTGCCGGCGTATGAGACGACTTTTTGCCTTGAAAAGCATGCCTCCAAGTGGGGGGTCGTCTTATACGGTGAGTATATAACAAAAACTATATTTTGAGTGGAAATGTTGGGGGCTCGTCTTATACGCCCAGTCGTCTTATACGCCGGCAAATACGGTATCATTTGAAAAGTTAAACAGGAAACTGCTGAAGGGGAAAGGAGAGGAATAGCCTCTCCTGACTCACAGGTTGCTCCACTGCAGGTTAATTAACACACAATACTTTGGACTAAATTTGGCTTCGGAAAAGAAAGGAAGCTGCAGGTGGCAGCTTTGAAAGAAAGTCATTTCTTAGATTTAGCTTTTTTTCCCCTTTGGAATACAAAGCCAAATCTCTCTTGGATATTCTTGCAACTCATTACTACTAGTTGCAAACTATGCAAATTTAGTCATGAATTATGTAACATTCAACAGATTCTAGAACAACATTTCATAACAAAGAAATAACAGATGTCTCTATTTGACAACTCAAGTATTTTTAATCAGATAAAGATAATATTTTCTTCAATTTTATCAGCTTTAAAATGCTCTCCCATATGGTAGTTAAACAATTACCTCCTCTCATTCATGAAAATTAGGTTTGCCTCCTAGGTTATCATTAATCAACAGAATATTCTTTTATAATTCATACTAATCCGGCTTAAAGATATGAACATTTCTGTTTTCTTAAAAGCTGAAGGGATCTTTGGTTTAAGCCATTCTGCAACTAAACTAAGTCTGCATTATGCAGCACAGCAACATCTGCATCCAAGAGACTCCCAATCTTTAATTCCAAATTGCTCATCGTGTGAGTTTCTACCAAACCCTCCCGTTAGTATTACTTAAATGATGCAAATCTGCAAACACTTTTATTTTTGAGTTAATCTATCCGCAGGAGGAAATAAATCACAGGTACAAAGTATACATACTATTCTTTATATGAACTAGAATAGTGATCAAATAGAATCTTGGCCCACATTGACCCAACATAAATAAGCACATTGTATGTGTAAAGATTTTCTCCATAAGGCATTTATGTTTGATACACGTTACTTAGTGACATCAACAGGGAGTGGGACGTATCCGGAGCCTTCATAAATAAAATTTGTTATGAATCCAAGGGGAAAGTGAGAAGTAGTGTACTGCAGAATGTGAAAATTCATAAATAGGAAAGCTACAATAGCAATTCTAGAAAGTTGCTGAAATTCTTCCTGTAAAGCACTGTTTATAAAACTTAATAAAAGAAGTGGGAAATTCACCTGAATATTTATTTTTGTTCCTCCAGACTGATACAGTTTTTCAATAGAACTGATAAGTTTACATGCTAATAGAAAATCTATATCATCTAACTATTTCAATCTGAAATGCAGAACTAATCCAGAGTGAAGCTTGGAAAGGGAGGGAAGGAGAGGTTGGATGCTTGATGTATTTTGTCCTGCTGCAGCAATACCAAGCTATCTTTCTAGGCCTGAAATTCACATTGTCAAAAAGTAATGCTTGAATCTATGTATTACTTTTGGGTAACTGAACCTGCAGACAATGATTAAAACCTTCTCCATTGCTCCATGCAAGATCCAATCCAAAATTGTTGTTCTGGTTTAATTTTTAAAAATAGTACCCACTAACTGTAGCTGCTCTAAATTTCCTTTCATAAGAATTATTTCATAAAAAGAAGTTATGAAATGTCATAGCTAACCTTTCCTGATTAAAAAAAAATGAACAGGCTTTTTCAAGACCAGTCTGGTTAATACTTGAAGAGGAAGTGATCAAGGAATCCTAACGCTGTAGGCTAAACTAGAAAGTTGAAAAAATATCTTAGAAGAATACAATGCAAATATTTTGCCAAAAGTCTTGTTTCAAATTAGAATTGCATTAATATAAATTAACCCATTTCCAGAGGTATCTCCAGAAAATGTTCCCATTCCCAATGATATTAGAGAAAGACAGAAGAGAGAGAATTCTAAATTAAGACCATAAACTAAACTATGGATTTAGTTTAAGATTTAAGATGATAAATTTACAATGTAAAAATGAATATGCTTGCACAATATTTATATATCATCCATCTAGAAAACACTTCTGGATGAAGGTGCTGTATTTCCACACATTTGAGCAGTGATATGTCAATATCATATTTTTCCAGGAAAATGCTATTCTGTTGCAAGCTAATTGGAAGTATAATTCCCATGGGCCATCTGAAACAATGTTGCACAAGCATGGGTATTTCAGAATCTAGGCAGTATACAGCATAGTAAAAAACACGTAGTAAAAACATAAGGAAAAATATACATTTAAAAAGTCCCCAAATGGCCATCATAAACTTTGATTTTGAATAACAATATGATAGAATAGGGTTGTTTTGATGGCTTTCTAAGATGCTAAAAGGGAAAGAGCTACAGAGAGATTAGGAGCAAGGAGTTGTACAATCCGATGCTAAGATATATAAAGTTTCGTAGGGAATAACTCATTTTGTATTGGCCTAAGAAGTCTATTGGTAGCCAACATAGTGATTTAATAGTGACTTTACAGTAACTGCAGCTTCAGGACCATCTCCCAAGACTACTCCACCTAGATTGCATGATACAGTAATCCAACTAAGTGATAACCAAAACATGAATTACTTTTGCCAAGACAACAGGCTCATAAGACAAAGTTGGGCAAAGTAGCTGTGACATCTATCTGCTATTTAAACCGTGGTTGAAAGTTCAGGAGGACTCCCAAATAATAAAAAAAAACCTATTAGGAAGAGTACAGCACTATTCATAATAATTATTGAACAATAATTACTGAATAACTCCTGGATGTTTATTGATGACAAGTCTTGGAGAAACTTGCTTTGACATCCTACAGTTTGGGTAACAAACTGGATCATGTCATGGGACATACCGTGATGTATTGTGATGTTTTTTGCCTTTGCGGAACTGGGGTGGGTGTGGCCTGCACGTGATGCATCCGGCCCGTGGGCTGCCAGTTTGACAGGCCTGTCCTACATTATCCCTACTTCAATCTGAAGTGGTGATATATAGGTGAGGTCATCAGCAAATTAGTGACACCTCATTTCAAATTAACAGGTGACCTCTACCAGAAGTTTTACACAGGTGTTATATAAATTCTATTGTGAAAGGATTGACAAATAAAACTACTGTTTTTCATGCCATAAAGCAATGTCTTAACACCTGCAAAGAAGGAACTTGCTAGAAAAACTAAAACTGGGCATATCAAGGAATAGCCCTATCATGTTGCCCTTTCTCTCTGAGACATATCTTTGACATTTTAGGTGAACAAAATGATAGGATTTGCTGTTCTTTGCCTTGAACCAGGCAATTTTCAATAAAGGGAATACTGTTGAAAGTCATTTGCGCAGTATCTTGGAATGGTTCCCGGATGGATCAGGCTCCTTCAAAGGAGAGTGTATGATGATGATGTAATATCTCCCTCCCCTTGCAAGAACTACATGATCTTCTCTGTGTAAGTCAGCTATCTTATATTTGACTATCTAATCAGAAATCTCTGCTCTACTTTGAACTCTTTTCTAGATTTTTAAACATACATTTTTCTGAATTTAAGTATATCTTCAATGTGTACCTGGGGATTCCAGGAATTAAATAAGTTTTGAATGACAATTCTAGGTTCTATACTTGAACTATGATTGCTCCACTATATTATGTATATAGCAGGTACCATACATTGTCTCTGCATCTGTTTTAAGACTGCCTGCAAATAAGACTTTCACCTAATCATTTTTTTTCTATCTCACCTAAATTTCTGAAATAGGTAGCAGTGAAACTTTCCATCCCCCACCAAAATACAGTGAAAAGGCTGCACAAGATCACTGTTGACTCTTTGTACCTAATCAAGACCTCCAATACATTATGCTGCCTAATACACAGTTGAAATGGTGCTTCACCTCCTGGGAGCAGCATTACTCTTCCTAACCCAATTTTAATGCCACACATCTCACCCGACCATTGTTTTCGCTTGAGGCAGATGGCAACATCTGTCTTCATGCCAGTTTTGGCCTTCTCAAATAGCTGTACAAACCAGATGAGCTTAAATTTATACTTACCGTCCCTGTCCTATTGTTTCTTTTATTTTTCTTATATATATGTAATTCAGTAGGACTTACAATAGGGAGTTGATAGGCAATGCACCAAAACTAAATCTGATTATCAGCCTCTCTTAATCCAGCAGTTAATCCTATTGCCACAGGCACCTTTTCATCAGCTTTGCCTGCTTAGCTCAAAAGACAAGTACTAAAAAGCAATGGGAGTAAGCAAATCAAGCCTTGTTCAACATCTACTCTCGTTAGGAAGTGATGTACCAAAAAATGTTTTTAGAACATGAAGAAAGGACAGAGGTGAATGCTGTCCAATGGAGAAAAACTACATCCATGTATTCCACAGGAGGAGGAAGAAAAAAAATCTACTGAACATAAACACACAGATCTCCATGTTATATGGGGAGCAATTCTAAAGAAATAAAATACACACAACTGCTTCTGCTTGCTGATTTAAGGAACAAGGACATCCAGGAGGTTTATTCCATCAGTTATCACTTAACAATTGAGGGTTTGGCATATTGTTAACAATATGTCTATAGGTCAGTCTCTTTTACCAGCTCCCTGAATCATCCTGGTTTATAACACAAGACAGCAGCAAAGCCATATATCTTTAGGCAACAACATTACACAACTGCATCATGCAAAGGAAACATTAAGAATGAAAAGATGGATTGTGAAATGCTAATTAATATATCAACTTCCATTCCATTCCATTTTGTTGAAAAATCTTTTTCTTCTCCTATATTCAACTATTCTGTAATACTGTGTTTTGCATCTATTTATGTATTAATAAAGAATGTGCAGATGTGTGATCTTTGGACTAAAATATATTTATGCTATGTGAAACATGTACTTGTTTTATTACTAATAATGTTTACCTTGATAGTGGTAGGTTGTAAAATGATTACAATCCCCAATATTAGTTCCACTGAGTTCAATGGGGTTTACATCAAGACAAATGAATGTATTAGATTTATATCCCGATTTGTATAGAAAAGGCTTACATAGAGTCCCTATCCCTATTTCTCCATAACAACAACCAAGGCCAAAGTCGCTCATTTGCTTCTGTGATTGAGAATGGACCAGAATTGGGACTCCTACCACATCTGCATTTCAGCTACTGCATAGTAATAATCAATCAGATGCATTGTTTCATAACCAGATTTTTAACTCAAATATGTCATTCTGACACCATCAATTCACCTTGCTCAATTCATTTTGAACAAAGCAATATAAAACATTCCTAAAGGGAAAATTGGAAGAGTTATTATCCAATAGATCATTACAGAAGACTATACTTAGTCCTCGACGTACAATCACAATTGAGCCCAGAATTTATGTTGCTAAGTGAGAAATTTAAGGGAGTTTTGTCCCATTTTATGACTTTTCTTGCCATATTTGTTAAGTGAATCATTGCAGTTGTTAAAATAGTAACACGGTTGTTAAGTGAATCTGGTTTACCCATTGACTTTCTCAGAAGGTCACAAAAGTAGGTCACCTGACCCTGGGACCCTGCAAACGTCATAAATAAGAACCAGTTATTAAGCGTCCTGATGTAAATCATGTGACTGTGGGGATGCTGCAATGGTCATAAGTGTGAAAAATGGTCATAAGTCACTTTTTTCAGGGCCGTTGTAATTTCTAACAATCACTAAACAAACTGTTGTAAGTTGAGGATTACATGTATCTCTTAGGTTCTGGGAGCATATGTTAAAAATTTCAGCCAAACTCATCTTTGTAGACAAAGCAGGGAAACCCTCCAAAGGAAAAATCATCCTACCTCCTTTTGGATAAGTTGTATGACCTTAATAGAAACCCCCGATAGGTAAACAGCTTTAAAAGGCAAGGGCTGATCAAAAGCATTTTGGGAAACCATGCACACATATATACTTCTGTTACTACTGTAGCTGCCAGTTTTATTTAACCTGAAACAAACATTTTGTTAAAGACATCAAAGCAAATTAAAAAGCATATTTAAAGTACTATTTGGGTTCTACCTCATGACTCATTCTATTACCACTATTTTTTTAAATTAAAAATGCACATAAAAAGTAAGACTTCAATTAACATTTGGCAGCTCTCTCAGAATGCCTCGTCTTGTTCCCACATAGGAGAAACTACCCCAACCAAAGAGCATATTATCTGTAATTAGAGCTCTAATAGGTACACAGTTCTTCATGTGGAACATATTTTTATTTATTTATTTGTAGGACATGTAGAGCCATCTATCTCATATGAGGATTCTTGATGGCTCACAACACTCCAAAAGAAATTAGGCAAAAAGAAAAATACCTTTCCTGCCAGGCACCAGACCAAGGATACTTGCAGTTCAACCTCCACCGTAGACCAATGCTTAGGGGAAGAGCTGGGTGTTTACTGCACCCTGGAGGGCTAAAAGGGAAGGGAATCTCAGATGGAAGGCTGTTCCAAAGGGTTGGGGTACAGAGGTGGTATTCAGCAGGTTCTGACCAGTTCTGGAGAACCGGTAGCGGAAATTTTTAGAAGTTCAGAGAACCGGCAAATCCCACCTCTGACTGGAGATTTTACAATATCCTTCCCCTGCCATGCACACCTAGCCATGCCCGCAGAACCGGTAGTAAAAAAATTTGAATCCCACCACTGCTGGGGTGGCCATTCAAAAGGGGCACCTCCAAGTCTCTTCAGAGATAACGTTTAAAGGCAGGAACCTGGAGCATGCCCACCCATCTAACTTTGGTAGGATTGACAGATATTCTCAGGGAGGGGCGATCCAGCAAGTAATCTGACTATGTGCCATGTTGCAGAGCTTTAAAAGTGATAATCTGCATTTTCAATTGCATTAGAGAAAGCAACTGGAAACCAGTGCAGCTAATAGTGTTGCTCAGGTGAACCACAGGCAACTTAAAATGGACCAGTTGCAGCTTCTGGATGGCCTTTAAAAGCAACCCCACGTAGGGTGTTGCAGTAATCCAAACAGGAGGTGTCTAAGAAATGGTGATTGGGTGCAATTGGCACACGAGACAGATTTGTGCGAAAGCCACTCCTCTTCCAGCAGCAGCTATGAGTTGAAGATTGCACACCATATCTGTGCAGAAAAGTATTACCCTATTCAGAGAGGTTACTCTGTCATCACATCTGATGACCCTGGGGATACAGAAACCTACAACCACTCTGTCTTACTAGGATTGAGTTGCAGCCAGTTTCTTCCCATCCAGGCTCTTACAGCTTCCAAGCACTAAATCAGCACTTGAACAGCATCACCTGTCTCACGTGGTATAAAGATGTATAATTGGATACCATCAGCACACTGATAATACTGAATCCTATGCCAGTGGATGACCTCTCCCAGAAGCTTAATATACCTATTAAATAGGAGGCAAGAGAGATCCAAGTCCGAAGACATCCCACATAGTAGGGGCCTAGGGCTGAGCCTTTCTTCTCTTACTAGCACCGACTGATGCTGGTCATGAGAAAGAAGTGCTACCACAAGATAAGGCCCCCAGTCTGCAAAGCGGACCCAGCAAGATACCATGCTTGATGGAGTCAGGATTCCCATCACTGTGACCACCCTCACCCACAAGCACAACTAATGCTGTACTTGTGTGCACTCAGTGCTATAGCCCAGTGTGCAACCTGACTGTTAATGACTTTATTTGACGGATGCCTATAGTAGTCCTCACAGCCATCCTGCAAGGGCTCACTTTGCCTCTTACCCTTACCCAGGAGAACCCTGGTCAGCCAATAAAGGCCAGTGATCTGTGGACTCAAAAAAAGCAAAGAAATAAGCATGTTTGCCATGCTTACTGCTACAAAGTAAGTCCCAGTTAAAGTGTCAACTAGTGCTTGGTTGGCTTTTTCCCTTTTCTTCCTTTAGACGTATTCTAGGCATCTCTTGTGTCTTTTTATTTCCATGTCCTGTTGTAAACCAAGGGGCCCTATTGGACCCACAATCACAGGCACAGTCCAATCAAAGGTCCTTGTCGCATTTTCATTCCAGAGCGCAACTAAGACCATAGCTGAATTGTGTACCAGGTGGCACCACTCTCCGAGGCAAGAGCTAGAAAGTCAAGTGAAATGCTACAGTACATATACATGTAAGTAGCATAGTAGAATATCTTTGGGAACAGTGGACCCACTAGAAATTTTTGAGAGCATGTTCCCATGAAATTACAGCAGCAGGAGAAGCAGATGTATATTCACAAAATAATGGTCTTATTATGAACAGCCACCAAAACAAAAACAAAAAATCAGATATCTAACTGATCATTAATATCTTAACATCTCAGTTTATTTTTGTATTTTTTTTCTGGCTAGGTAGACATTCTTCCAAATAAATTTGTTTTTCAAGAAGGCCTCGGCAGGTGATATGGGATCTAGAAAAAAAAATCTTAAAAATAAAAAGGATGGTAAAAGCTCAAGCTTGACTTTCTAGCATGATATATATTGTACACCTCTCTATCATCTTATCTACCTAAAGTGGGGGAGGAGTTGAGGAAATCTACATTGCCAAACAAACAGAGAGCAATGTCGCTGAACACCCTGATACTGTGTCATACAAGAGTCCTTCAGTCTTGTCATGTGCTGAATGTCTATAAATAGCCTATCAACCAACTCTTCCTAGTTGCAGATTCTCTGGAAGTTTTGAAGCACTATATGGGATTTCACAGAATAATTTAGATTAATTGCAACCCTACAATAATTACACTAGCCAGCACCTGACTCAAAACAGAGCAGCCTTAATGTTGGTATGACAGGTTTTAAATACCATGAACTGATCTTTTAAAAATAATAAATAATTTGGATCCCTCCAAGGTTTTAATTTCACGGTCTTCCAAAGAACACCTGGCATATGATATTTCTCTTCTTCTCCCAAATATTATCTTTGAACACTCAACTTTTAAACATACAGTATAAAATAAATACAATTACTTCAAGGAATGGGAAGAGAGATGGTTGTATACTGAAAAACTTGTAAATGGTAAACATATGCTGAAGAATAATTCCAGTTCCATTTCAAATGAGAGAACTGCAATATTTTCTTCTTAGACTCATGAGAATCAAGAAACATAAACAATATTCAAAAAAACAGCATACTGTATATCCGTATCACTGAAAAAAATTGAAATGCTATACAAAACTCTATATGGAATATAACTGGTTCTCTTGAAAAAAATTTAAAAGCTGGGGAAAATTTCATCAAATTTAAACTTGATGAGTAGCCCTAGAACTCCCTTTATGATAATTAAGAATTAGCAATAGAAACAATCCATGCATTATATTTTACCCACTTAAACTGCTTTATATTAATCAAAATCTTTTGAACTGTGATGGCAGGGTTGTAATAAAATTGGTGTATATCTGTGACTATTGACTTACTATTTTTGATTTATAGTTTTTCAGGAAAAAAATATACAGCAGCTTTTATAATTAACTTTAACCCAAGTTTATTCTTTTCCTCCAGGATATAGAATGGTGCAACACAAGTAATTAAGTCAATATTTGTTGTTAGCTGCCACATTGATAAAACTAAAGTACATCTGTCTTTGGCTCTATGATATTTACAATTGAAAAAAATAACACTGATGAAAAATTAACAAATCATCAGAATGTCTTGAAGAATCTTTCAATCAAATATACCATTATTCACATTTGGTCTTCATTTTTACACATTTTCAACAAACAATACCTAAAAATGTATCCAACAGTTATTATATAATGAGATATAAATATACAATATGGAAGCTAAAATACTATCTTTCCTCAGGATCACAAATGAATCTAAGGCAAGATACATACTTTAAGCGTGACTGGCCCAAAGTCACCCAGCTGGCTTCTGTGCCTAAGGGGGAAACAGAGCTCAGAGTCCCCTGGTTCCTCAGTGCCTCAGCCACTACTGCAATTTCAAACAAAAGAAATGTGGCCAGTGAAGAAACTGACAAAAGAGATGGGACAGTAATTCTGATAGTGGTATCATAAATCTCTTCCCCACTTACAGTAAACCCTTACCTGGTATTTTTGACAAGGCTGAAAACCTTCCATTGACTGAACTATAACTATCATTAAACAAGCAGTACAGTCAATGGTGAGAAATACTTAGTTCAGTAACAACTGGAAGCCCATTGATTCCCTGTCTCTACTACATAAGGTAACTGAGCATGGTCAGATTCAATGTAAAGGAATCATGTCAACCAAAAGCAGTAGATAAAGATTAAACCTGTATTGCACAAGCATTGTCATATTTCTGTCTCATATTGATCCAAATGTTTCTGCATTTCCAGATTTTCTTCAGAATTCAAAATATGGTATTTCCTTTTGGTGTCTCTTTTCCAAACAGATTGGATGCCTAAGTATCTAGTGTAAGATTCAGATGATTTTTATTTTAAAAAATGTGACTATATGTTCACTACATAGAGCTTCCATCACATATAAGAAAATAAGGAACAAAGAGATCCTAACCAACATTACCTATGCAAGAGTGGAATAAAATGCAAGTTTGATATGATGTGCTGCCTATCTTTAAAAGGGCAAACAACAGGAAGTGAATTTGCAATACTCAACTTTTGAAAAGAGTACAAGAACCATGATTTATACTGTGCCCAAAATTGTGTGAAAAGTATGAGTCAATTGTGAAATGCAACAGGAAACACAAGAATGATCTGAAATCTGATCTCATTTGTTAATAGTTAACCTTTGGTTGCAAAAATATATGCACAGTTAAACTTTGGCATGTGCAATTCTTTATGAGACATAAAGTACATTCCTTCAACTCATAAGGAAAAACAAAGGTTAATCTGTACCCAAGTGCTGCTGTTATCAGAGCTCATGGAGTTTTCAATAACTTCCAACATATGAAAAAACAGTCTTTGGCGTGCCCAGAATCTATTCACAACCTAGGGTAATATGGAAAAAAAACCTTAACAAGAAACCCTATATAACATAATGCAATCTACTGTTACTCAGACTGACCAAAGGACAAATTGCAGAAGATGTCAAAGGAAACTAGATGAGGTATTCAAAGCACTATTTAACAAAGATATCAGGATTTTGTTTTTTCTCTTTCAGACCTTGTTGTAAACAGTAAAATATTTAATATTAAAGGAAAGCATGATATTCAACAGAACGGAATAAAAATTAGAGCATATATGTTGAGTTAAAGGAAAAAAAGAATGCATTAGTTTTATTTTGGAGACAAAACTGAATTTCCAAGAAACAGTACCATTGCTATAGTCTGTTTACCCCTTAGTCCACATCTGACATTAGGTTTTTGTCAGACTTTCACAGCCGTTTCATTTGCCACGTACC